>NW_024581049.1:901610-903790 GCF_017639235.1 Corvus kubaryi
TGAACACTCTGGGGACACCCTGGGCTCTTTGGGGACACCCTGAGCACGTGGGGACACCCTGAGGACCTGCTGCTGTCCCCCTGCCAGTCAGTCCAGCTCACTGCTCATCGACTGCACAGCCACTTGGCTCCAAAAATCCTTCCTTTCCCACATGCCTGTACCCTTTTCTCACACCAATCCTGCCCTTTCAACGACAGGCTGCCTACAGCAAGGGGCAAGATGATACCAAAGATCTTTTCCCACCCTCATTCCCAATGCTGAGGCAGGATTTGTGTAGGATCACGGAACCCTTCAGGTGGAAAAAGACCTTTAACATCATTGCCCATCTGCTCCGAGCACAAACCCCAGCAGATCCTTAACCCTGGGCCTCTGCTCGCCCTCCTTTTCCCGGGAAGAGCCGCAGTCCTCACCCGCTGTGCCGAAGCCGCCCAGCGCCGAGCCCAGCGTGGCTCCCAGGGAGCTGCTGCTGCCGAAGCCCAGCGAGGTGTTGGCGGGCTGGGCCGAGCCCTGCGAGAACAGCGAGCTGCTCTGCGAGTTGCTGCTCAGGGAGTTGTTGCCGTAGAAGGAGCTGGAGGCCAGGTTGCTGGTGGGCTGCTGCTGGGGCTGGGGCTGCGGCTGCTGCGTGCCCAGCGGTCGGAAGGGGCCGTTGGTGGTCCCTGCCAGCCCTCCTGCCGCTCCGTTGGCCGACGCCGCGGCCGCCGCCACCGCTGCGGGACACGAAAATTGGGGAAACGTTGGAAAAAGCACTGAAAATCACGGAGGAAATCCATTTTTGTCACACTTCTGGAAGTTAAAAGTTAGCAGGTTGCTTTGAATTGCTACAGGTTTTTCTTTCAGGATGAAAATCTCCCTTTTGCAGCAAACTCTGCATAAAGCTCTGCTTGTTCTGAGCTGCCCCAACCGTGCCCACCGCCCCCAGACTCCAGCCATGGCCAGCTGTTACTGCTGCTCTCGTGCTGCTGGAGCTGCACTGATCAAAAGCAGGACTGGTTCTCTCTCCAAAGAGCCCAGATTGCAGACCCACACTCGCAAGGCCCAATTAAGAAAACCAGGTTTTGAAAGAATTGAAATGATCCTTCAGCAGATGAAATGTGAACCTGCGGTGCCAAGAACATCAAACCCGAGGACTTTTGGTTTTCAGCCAGTTCCAAAGTTAAAAAAAAAGCAAAATAAACAAGAGCTACGAGAAAACAATTAAAAGGCCCATTTCAGAATCTGAGCCCAGCGCTGGCAGGGGCTGCTCACACCGATGGATTCTGGCTGAAAAACCCTTCCCCAGCCTTGAACTGCCAAGAACCCAAATAAACGCCAAAGCAACTCATGCCAAAGGCACACTGATGATACCATAAAGTGCAAATCCTGGAATGGTTTGGGTGGAAAGGACCTCGAAACTCACCCAGTTCCACCCCAGGGACACCTCCCACTGTGCCAGGCTGCTCCAGCCCCAATGTCCAGCCTGGCCTTGGGCACTGCCAGGGATCCAGGGGCAGCCCCAGCTGCTCTGGCAATTCCATGCCAGCCCCTGCCCACCCTGCCAGGGGACAATTCCTTCCCAAGATCCCACCCAGCCCTGCCCTCTGGCACTGGGAAGCCATTGCCTGGCTCCTGGCCCTGAATCCCTTGTCCCCAGTCCCTCTGCAGCTCTCCTGGAGCCCCTTTAGGCCCTGCAAGGGGCTCGCAGCTCTCCCTGGAGCCGTCTGGGAATTCTGAAGGCTCGAGTAGCTGGGAAAGCAAGTGCCAGCAGATAAATTTAAACAACTGCTGTGAAACTCTACAAAATAATTCAAGTTCCTGCTCCTCCCCCTCTCCGTGGCTGCTCCAGAGGCTCAGGAAAGTTGAGCACAGAGAAGGTTTCTCAACAACAATCCCTGGATGGATCTCAGTGAGGGCAAGTTTGTCATCATTGCCAGTGGAGCACGGAGGGGTGGGGACACCGGGGACAGAGCAGTCACTTGGAGGGACCAGAGGTCACCTGCCTGACCAGGCGGGGACAGGGACTCACCTGTCTGACCAGGGAGGGGACAGGACTCACCTGTCTGACCAGGGAGGGGACAGGACTCACCTGTCTGACCAGGAGGGGACAGGGACTCACCTGCCTGACCAGGAGGGGACAGGGACTCACCTGCCTGACCAGGAGGGGACAGGGACTCACCTGTCTGACCAGGAGGGGACAGGGACTC
>NW_024581049.1:903800-914960 GCF_017639235.1 Corvus kubaryi
AGGGACTCACCTGTCTGACCAGGAGGGGACAGGGACTCACCTGCCTGGGCCATGAGGGGACAGGACTCACCTGCCTGGGCTGCAGAAGAGCTGATGATGACAGGGGCAGGGGCCACCAGGCGCACAGGGGCCCCCAGGCCGTTCCTGGCCCCGGCGTTGACCACGAGGGCTCCGGTTTGGTCGTAGTAGGCAGCAGGAGCCAGCACTGGGTACCCTGCAGGGGCAAACACAGGTGACAGGGCAGGTGACAAACAGCTCAGTCATCTCCAGGTGACTGCAGGGTTTTTAAAAGAAAATCTGAATGGGGAAAAAAAGGCACAACAACCCCCAAAAAATCCACAACTTTACACCAGGTAAGATTTCCAGGTAGAAAAGGCTTCTTCCCTCCCTGAACCTTTTGTATTACATTGTCCCCAGTGCAAATTCAGCTAAAAAAAAGGGTTTAGAATACAAAAGCACCATTTCTGTTCCATTTTAAGTACATGTGCTGGGATCTCTCAGAGCTGGGAACACCCTGCACGTCCAGGGTGCACCCACAGGGAGCTTCCAGTTGGGTATTTTGGAAGGCTGGTACCATAAAATATCCTTTAATGTATGTAAATAAACCCTCCTAAATGCTGGTGACACACAGAGCAGCAGACTGACAGCAGAACACAGCGATTTAGGCACCTCATTATGGAATTCTACATTAAATGAAAACGTTTAAAATTAAATGCAGCGACTCTCAAAGGTGGGGGGTCACTAAGAGAACGCTCCCTGTGAATATTTGCTTTGCAAAGATAGGCACAAACATGTATCTGTAATTGTATATATGTGTGCATTTGCTTTGCAAATACAGCCCAAACAACACAGATTAAAGGAAATCGGCACAGTTCCCTCTGCAATTTAATACTGCAACGTTCTTCTCAAACAATAAAAAACCCCATTAACAACCATGTGACGCTGCCAGCAAGGATCCAAATGATAAATCCAAATAATCCCTTTTTCCTTACATTTGACCAGCAGGACACATCTGCACATTATTCTGATGAGCTCAGGTGTGGCCTCTGCCATCACAGTAATGCCCCGAATAACTGAACGTCAGCAGTTTTACCCCAAAGCCTCACGGATCAGAGGCAGAATTCCTACACAAAGAGCTAGAAATGAGAGCTAAACCCTGCTCCCTTTTATCCCTTTTCTTTCCCTGTTTTTAAGCCTCTGTGAAGAGGAGGGGAAGCCGCTGCCAAGTCGAGCACCAGGCGGGGATGGAGAGCTGAGGTGAATGAACGGGGCTAAGAAACCTCTGAGGTTTAAAATGCAGATGCCATAAGCTTGAAGGGTCCACAGAAAAATCTGGAGGTGATTTTCCATAGGAGCCATCAATTCTGGGAGTACCACAGGGGGCCAACACTGCTGTCACCTGTGCCACAAGGTCACCGGTGACCCCTCAGTGCTGCCGGGGGGACACACCCAACCCTCGAGTTAACCCCTGGATTAACCCCCCAACCAACACAAGCAGGCACTGCCCATGCCAGGCTAAGGCAGCCCCAGGAGATCCCATTTCCCAGGCCCTCCCTGGCCCTGGGAGGTGCTGGTACCTGGCATTCCCGCTGCCAGCCCCTGGCCGAAGGCGAGCGCGGAGTTGACGGCGGCGGCGGCCACCAGAGGATCCGTCTGCTGGCCCTGCTGGTTCTGGTTGGGAGTCAGGGGACGCTGGCTGGCTCCTCCACGGAGAACCTGGAGAGGACAGAACAGCCACGGGGTCATTCTGGGATCCAGGGGCGAGCCACCATCACCAGGCAGGAGCAGGAGCAGCACCAGCAATAGGGGCACCTCTCTCCTTTGCTCTTAATTGGCTTTTCCTGACACTCAAAAATGACACTGAGGGGCTGGAGCGAGTCCAGGGAAGGGGCTGGAGCCCCAGGAGTGGCTGAGGGAGCTGGGAAAGGGGCTCAGCCTGGAGCAAAGGAGGCTCAGGGGGGCCCTTGTGGCTCTGCACAAGTCCCTGACAGGAGGGGGCAGCCGGGGGGGTCGGGCTCTGCTGGCAGGGAACAGGGACAGGAGGAGAGGGAACGGCCTCAGGCTGGGCCAGGGGAGGCTCAGGGTGGATTTTGGGGAAAATTCCTTCACTGAAAGGGTGGTCAGGCTTTGGAACAGGCTGCCCAGGGCAGGGGTGGAGTCCCCATCCCCAGAAACGTTCGAAACACACATGGACGTGGTGCTTGGAACGGGGGTCAGGGCTGGGTTAATGCTTGGACTCCACAATCTTTAGAGAGCTTTTCCAACCTTTCTAATTCCCTGATCCCACCTCCAACACTCATCCTCTGTCACAAGTGTTTAGGAGCCATCAGCTGACGTTTTGTGCCTGTCACCACTAAAAGCCCCTTGAGCAGAACCTTACAAAGCCCAGTTCAGGAGCTGGGGCTGACTACGGGGGGTGACCTGGGGCTCTCCAAGCCAGCAGAGACTCAAATCACAGGAAATCAAAGGACAATGGCAAAGTGGCTCTCCTGCAATTCCTGGGACAGGCCTGGTTTGCCAAAGCCTCGCTCAGAGCTGCTGCAGGAATCTGCAAGCTCAGCTTATTGAATGAGCCACCCCCATGTCCTCAGCACATCGTGGGTGTCACCTGTCACCTTTATTAACAGGAAAAACTGACTTTGTGCACTGAGAGGCTGGGAAGGATCCCGAGGTTCACTGATCTGGACGTGCCCCCCGAGTCTGCAGAGCTGCCAGAGCCTGCACAGGAACCCCCCGGCCCAGGGAATCTCTGGGAGCCAGGAATTCCAGGGGGTGCAGGCTGCAGCACTGGAATGCTGGTGGGTTTTATTAAAACACCATTAATGAGTCCCAAGGGTCACAAATCAAGTGTCCACACTCAGAGCTCCAGGTGCCCAAACCCTTTGCCTCAGCACTTTTACTGCAAACAATCCCCAGTGCAGCCCCTCACGGACGGAGGTTTGCATCAAAACCTGCTCCCGACCCCACTCACGCCTGCTCCACGGCCATAAAAGTAATGAAAAATCCCATAAAGGCCACTGGCACGGAGATATTTTATTTTAATAGCCTGAGCCTTTGCAGAAGCTCTCTCAGCTCACGCCTGCTGCATCTTGAAAGGCCTTGTAACACCTCCTGACATCGGGGTTTGGTTTTCAAAGGGTTTTCAGCTTCTGAGCTGAAAAACTCAGCTGCCAGCTGCTCTTTATTCTGTCACCTCCATCACCCAAGCACCAGACAGGAGAGCTGCTGAGGGGACTGAAGCCCAGTTCTGGTTCCTGGTGATTTCCCCTCCCACACCAACAGCACCACGGCTTTGCTGCTGCACAGCTCAGGCCATTCCCAACCCGATGCATCGATGTTTTCCAAGTAACAATTCCCCAGCAGTTCACCCCCACCAATGTACAGGTGCCACTCTCCACGTGCACCACAGATACATCAAATTACACGGCTCTTGTCCCTTTTTTTTTAGAAGAGGCCAAAGGGTTTTCTCCTCACAGAGCTGAGGCCAGGAGGAGTCAGGGAAAAAATCAGGGTTTAGAACGGCTGGAGCTGTGTCAGGGGAGGGTTAGGTTGGGTTTTACACAGAATCAGCTGGGCTGGAAAAGACCTTTGAGATCATCAAGCCCAACCTATGAGCTGACACCACCTTGTCACGCAGACCGTGGCACCGAGTGACAGAGGGACACGGACAGGCTCTCCTTCAACACCTCCAGGGCTGGGGGCTCCACTGCAGTGGGCAGCCATTACACTGACCAGACACCCTTCTTGGGAAGAAATTCTCCCTGATCTTCTTCCCCCAGAGGGAATGGGCATGGGAATGGTCAAAGGAATGGGCATGGGAATGGTCAAGGGAATGGGCACAGCCCCGAGGCTGCCAGAGCTCCAGGAGCGTTTGGACAGCGCTGCCAGGGATGCCCCGGCTGGGATTTTGGGGGGGTCTGTGCAGGGCCTGGGGCTGGAATCCACGATCCTTGGGGGGTCATTTCCAGCTCAGGATGTTCCCTATCCAACGCCCAGGTGTTCCCTGCCCCTGGAAGCCCCCTGGCCTTACCTGCTGCTGGCCCTGCTGGGTCTGCTGCGTGGTTTGCTGGTTGGCCGAGTTGGTGGCGGCGGCGGCGGCGGCCGCTTGCTGCTGGAAGAGGCTGGCGGGATAAACTCCCCAGGGAGTGACCCCATAGTACTGGTGAGGGACCACAGCCGGACCTGGAACACAGCGAGGGCGGGCTGAGCTCCTGCAGGGGGCAAGTGGCACACAGCACCCCAAAAGCACCACTCAGCGTGGCTGGTTTAAGGTGATCTGCAGGAAATCCTTTGTGAACACACAGGGATTCGGCATTTGTGTCACACGTTTTATAAAAGCTCCCGAGTCAGACCTGGAATTCCATCACTGCATGAGGTCAAACTCTGCCAGCAGTGATTCCATGCTTTTATTGGCGTGCCCTGGTTTTCCAGGGAAGGAACAAAATTGTAACCCATACAGAGGAACCTTGTTCAAGCCCAGAGATCAGCTTCTCATCCCAGCTGACGTGCGCAGCTCACTGCCATCCATCCACACTCAGCTCCTCAGCAAAGCACAAACCCTCTTCACAGCTGGACTGCATCAACTCTCAAGTGTTAAAATGTTCTCTTTCCTGCCCTGCTGCATTTTCAAACCCCCCCTAAAAGAGGCTGCATGATCCTGTCCCTTCCCACATCCCCTCCTCAAACTTCACATCCCCTCCTCAAACCTAAGAGGCTTAAAAATGATAATAATCATCATCATCATCATCATCTTGGAGAGCAGCAGAAAAAGCCTCACTGACTCCTGAAGATTCCTTGTGTTTATCAGCTCTCAGGACATCACAGAAATTTGGAGATAGCAGAATGGCAGCCTCTATCCTGAAACGATCCCAGCTGGAATGATGCTGAGGAAGCTCTCGGTGCTGGAGGGAGGAGCCCTTCCCACCAAACACCACGATGGGAATCCAGCGCTGTTTCGTACTGTGAGTGTTTGAGGTCTTTAGGAACGGCCAGCAGAGAAGCAGAAGTGCTTCCTTGGATTCCCAAATGCATCCCCAATCCCAAGGGCTCCTTCCCCACAGCGGGAATAGCTCAGGGCACACCAGGCCGAGCCAGAGGCAGGTGTGACACTGGAATAAACAAATCTTTAGAGAATCTTGGTCATGTCTGGAGTAAAAATAGGGATTTTTTTTTTTTTTTAAAGAGAGACACTCAGCAGTTGGGTTCTGACCAAATCCGTGATTCCATGGAAAATGAGAGATGACACAAAAAGGGAGGTGCAGACACTGCTGAGTGTTCGGTGTTAGCCTGGCTGTGACAAAGGGGAAAACCCTGGAAGAAACTTTTCCTTTTGCTTTTTGTTCCTTTCTTCTCTGTTTTTTTTTACAGTAACATTTTCTTGAGCTGAGTAACAGCTCAACTGCACTCCTGCAGATGCCAAGGGTCTGGATGAGCTCCTGCTCCCACATCCACACTTCAGGATACTCATTCCATGTTTCATGCCAAATATTAAATTTGTATTTCAAACATGTAAGAGTTACTCTCCTTATATTAATTCTGGTTTTAACCACTGTGCTTTGCCCAAATTTAGGATTTAGGTGCCCAGCTCTGTGCACAGCAGGGAGGTGCTGCCCAGTTCCAGGGAGCTGCTGAAGGCTTGGATTTGTATCTCACCCCAAAGCCCATCCTCGCTGGATTTACAGGATCAGAGAGGCTGACCTGCTTCTCTTACTCAAATGTGAAGCAGCAACCACTCATTTCTTACCTTCCAACCCGGAAATTCATGAGCAGTGGTGGCTAAAATGGGAAAAAACCTGTGGCAAACGAATCAGTGCCGTGCAGGTGGTGCCTGTGGTGCCTCGGCAGGCACAGACGGGTACCCAGTGAGTGACTTTAACCTGCTTATGATCACTGAATGCACATCAAACCCCGACTCCCGGGGTTCTTCTGCACCCAACAGGGAAGGAGCTGCAACTGCTCCATTTTAATGCAAGTCATTAACCTGCATTTGCCCTCGGGCTGCTGGAAGTTGCTGCAATCCCCTTTATCTGGGCAAAATTTGGGCACCTCTCTGGGATATTTCAGTCTCAGCTCTAATTATCAACCAAGCACAGTCTGGATGGGTTTTTCTCCTTGTCAGAGGTCGCTGCCAAAGCCTTGGAGGAGACATGAAAGCTTTGAAGTTCGCAGGCAGCTGGGCTTAAAAGGGCTGCAAGTCTGGCTCAGCTGCTCCAAGCACACGGAGACAGAGGCTCATCACTGAACAGAGTTCTCAGTGAGGGCAAGTGTGGCATCACTGCCAGACTGCAGCAACACCCAGAGCTGCCTCTCCAGGAGATGCTGCACCTGCTGCTGCACTCATTAGAGCTGTGCATTCCTGAGAAGATAAAAGCCATTCCAGAGCCTTTGGAAGCAAATGTTCGCAGGGACTCTCACACATCAGCCACTGCTGGATGCCCACAGCTGCTCCTTGCAGCAAACACGAGCAAATGCAGCTGTGAGTGTGCCCAGAGCAGGGGCTGTGCTTTCATCCCAGCCTGCCCACTGCGATCCCGCCGAGCAGGAGCCGTCCTGCTCCCTGCAGGGACAGCCAGGGATGAGGAGCAGTGGCACCAGCCCCAAGGGGGCTCAAACAGAGGCTGCAATCAGCAGCTCAGCAATCAGCAGCCATCTGTGGGGTGATCCCTTGGGAACTGCCAGCACGGCACCCACAGGTGTCCACGGGGCGCTGCTTTTTAGGGATAGCAGTGGAATACTGAGCTCAGAAGTGCTGCCCCTGATCCAGGCCCTGCCTGACACTGCTGAGGTACCTGGGGTAAATCCAGGTGCTGCCAAACCCCAGTCCTGGGAGGTGTGTGCACCAGCTCAGCACCAAGGGCCCGAGGATTCCAGGACTCCAAAGGCTGAAAAAATCCCAGACCCTGCTGTGGGAGCCTCTGCTCTTCCTGCATCCAGGTTATCTGAGCACTTCCCCACAAAGAACAGGAACACTCCTCTACCTGCAACACTCCAGCTCAGAGAGAATCATTTCCCAACTGGCCTTAAAAAAGGCAAGATTTCAGTTTTCTGAGTGACATCTTCCTCAAATGATGGAAGGCAATTCAAAGGCAGCAGTATCTTCCCCACAGTTTAAAATCTAAACGAGTTTTTTTTTCTAGGAAGTTCTTCCCCCTGCATTCAAATTTGTTCTTTAAAATGCTGCTATTGTTGGGAAGAGAAGAGCATTATCCCAGAGCTGCCACTCTCACAATCATGACAAACCTGCCATAATGGCAAACCTTAACTGACAGATGATCTCTGCCATAAAACACACACAGAAGTTTCCTCTCTGCTCTGAGAGTGAGCAATCAACTCCCCAACAACTCCAAACTCGTTTCTTCCATCTCGGGAGCTTCTCCAAGTCCTCCCAATTTAACACCCCCAGACACATCAAGGAGGATTTTTGGCTTTATATAAACATTTAAATTGTCCCATGTCCCTCCAGTGCTGCTCTCAGTCACAACAGAAAAAAAAGGGGTCTCAAAACTGCTCAGGTCCAGACAGAGAAAATGTTTTTCAAAAATAAACATCACCCTTAAGTTTATCTTGTCATTTCTAGGGTCCAAAGCTTGATGAGAGGATTAAAATAACCCCTATTTCTCCTATTAACACTATAAATACACCCAGCACATCACACATGGTTTTGTTTCTTTCAGGAGTCATAAATTTAGAATTATTCAAGTAGAGACGCTGCTGCCAAGTTTGGGGATGCTTTAGGTATCCCTGGGGTGTTATTTCCAGTTCAAATGTCTGAAACTCCAGTTAGGCACAGCCTAGCTGGGCTCTTCTCCTAGTCAGAGGCTGCAAGAGCTCAGGCAGCTGCAGCTTCAGCAGAGCTGAGAGAAATAAAAAAAGCTGTGGCCAACACTTGGTGTTTCCTGGAAACGTGGCCCAGTTCCACGCGGTCTTTCTAGGAAATCAAGATGCTGCCCTGCTGCTCCTCTGCACGCTGGTGTTACCCAGAAATGAGCACTGGGAGCCCTGAGGTGATGCAGAAAGGCCGAGGGAAAACCTCCTTGTAAGGAATCCTTCACAAACCTCCCCTTCTGCCGGGAGCCGGGACTGCCATGGGCTGGCACCTCCTCCCTGCTGAGCCCTGACTGAGCTTCCCTCTTGGATTTGCCAGGAGCAGCTCAGCTCATTCACTCCCTGCTCCATTCACCACCACACCAGGGTTTATCAGGTCCTGGACCAGCAGAAATCTCCTTTACTCCTGCTCTTGGCTCTCTCCCATGGAATCACAGCGTCACTTGTTTGCCAACACCCTGGAGTTGCCTACAGCCGATCTCCCCACGGCATTGCACAATCCTCACACAGAATTCCCAGCAGCCCAGGCCAAATCCCAAATTCTAACCCAAATTCTTTACATCCATCTGTGTGATGCACTAAAAACTCCGCCCAAGTGGGCAGCAGTGCCTGAAATCCCATTTCCCCACTGACCTGACGGTGGCCTCAAAGCTTAGAAGCTCAGCAGGGGTTATGTAAGAGCTGGAGAAGGGGCCAAAGTCGTGTCCCAAACCACGGAGTGTCACATCCACACACATCCCACGGTCCAGGAGTTTGATTTGGGAGTTTACAAGCTCTAAGTGGAACATGGCAGCAGCGAGAGCCTCCACAAACATCCCCACTCCAAACAGAGCAGGGTTCATCTGCAGCACAGAACCTTTCCTCTGCCTTGCTCAAGGAAAGCCAGGCATGGTTAGAAAAATACTCCTCTAAAAGCACATTCTTCCTTCAAAAACCCTCTCCTAAAAGCACATTCTTCCTTTAAAAATCCTCTCCTAAAAGTACATTCTTCCTTTAAAAACCCTCTCCTAAAAGTACATTCTTCCTTTAAAAACCCTCTCCTAAAAGTACATTCTTCCTTTAAAAACCCTCTCCTAGAAGCACATTCTTCCTTTAAAAATCCTCTCCTAAAAGTACATTCTTCCTTTAAAAATCCTCTCCTAGAAGCACATTCTTCCTTTAAAACCCTCTCCCAAAAGCTCATTCTTGCTTTGTCCCCAGTGCTTGGGCAAGAACTTTACAGCACCCAGAGCAGAAGTGCAACGCTCACCGTGTCCCCCAGTGCCTGATGAGCTGTGGCTCGGAGCTGTCACCTCCAGACACGCCAACTGTGGCTGTGACAGCTGGCAGAGTTTGGGAACTGATGCAGGAGCGTTTGCAGGAAGATGCTGCAGGAAGACAAGAGGCTCCATCTTCGCTGCCATCTGGTCAAGGGCACATTCCCAGCGTGAGCCTTGGCAGATATGGGTGTGTTTACCCAGAGAGCCTGCAAGTGTAAATTCCTAACAGAACTTAAGGGTTTGCAGGATGCACCACGAGCTGAACAGAAAGGAGAGACAACTGTCCTGGCAGGAAACACATCCTGCATCTTTCCAGCCCTTTCTAAGTTTGCTTTCAGAGGTTTTCCTTGCTACTGGCAGTCACCAGAACACCCCAAAAATGGAGCAGTATTTGTGTCTGTGAGTGGTTCCCTTCCCATTTGCTCCGGGAGCCCAAGCCCACAGCCAGCACTGAACAAAAACGATCCCATTTCATCTCCAGCAAACACAGTCCCACGACAAATTCTGGATTTACTCCCAGCCACGGCATTGTATCAACTCTCCCCCCCCAGACACGGTGCTGTAGCGATGTTCCACTTCCCCAGACACAGACTGAGAGCAGGAATGATGCAGGGAATGCCGAGAGAGCTGGAATTTCTCACCTAACGTGGCAGCTGCCGCCAGTCCGGCCGCGTAGGGATCCGTCCCCGGAGGCGCCGCGCTGATGATGTAGGGATTGGGAACAAAGGCAGCAGGAGCTAAACCTGCTGAAAACATTCCTGTCAGTGAAAACAAACTCCATGGGACTGCAGCCCCACCACAACCCCGCTGCTGCTGCTGGGCAACACCAAAGTCAGGGTGCTTTCATGTTTTTAAGCTTTTTACAGGTGGTTTTCTACAGCGCGGGAACAAGCAGTGAGGGCTGAGAGGCAGAGGAGAGAGCTGGAATAAAAGAAAAAACCAATTCCAAGGATTCAATGCTCCTTAAGTGGTAAAATCCTTTCTATCCAACAGCTCAGGTACCCGTGCAGGGCAGACAGACCCTGGTCAGGAGACTGGGCAGCAACATAAGCCAACTATTACTCCTCTGTATTTCCTACAGTGAATGAATCAGGACCCAGACCACCCAATTCAGAGCTCCATGCCCACCACAGGATCCCAGCATCCCAACTGGTTAGTCTGGAACGGGTTCAGGAGTGGAAAAGCATTCCCCCCCTGTGCAAGGGGACAGTTTAAACATTAGAGAGAGCCCAGGTGGGCGGGAGAGGGGTGGGGAGGGGAGGGGAAGGGGAGGAAGTTAAAAAGCTGAGTAATTTCAATCCCTGAACTCCACTGAGCACACAAGGCCACTGCACAGAGCTGGGAGAGTCCCAACATGCTTATACTGGGATTTTGGGCAGGAAGAACTACCACAAATTGCCTACTGTGCTGAAAACATTGGAGTTTATTAATCCAGGAGTAGCCCTCCTATAGTTTTCCTGGTTTTCTACACACAGGATGAAGTGCTTTATTCCCAGTTCATAAACATGATCTATTTTATGAATGTTTTTATTAATATCAATCATGTGTTTGCATAAATTACACCTTTAACTCATCAGACCCCAGGCAGCACATTCAGCTGATATTAAATTGTGCATTTTCTCCTCACTTCACTGTGCTGCCACCCTGATTTATGCCTCACTTGGAGACTTCCAAACTCTCCTGACTGACCAGCACCCTCAGGAGGGTGGGACTGTCAGTCCTGCCAGACAGGGAAGTCCTTTAAAAGGCTTTTCATGTGTGCAAGAGACACCCTCAAGCAAATCTTTAACAGTGCACATTATCGCCTGTGAAAACACACTTTAACCCCTCCCAGTCCTTTTTCCCCTGCTGTTCTCCCCATGGATCAAGAGAGGGGCGGTGGAATGGGCTGCAGGAGAGGGCAGACTCACCTATGTGTGGCTGGTGGGCAGCAGCCAGGGCGTACTGCTGCTGCTGTGCTGCCGTCAGCTGCTGCACCGCCAGCGCGTTGGGCCTCTGGAACAGCTGCGGGCACAGAGCACAAAGAGCGGCCTTAAAGGGGGCACAGGAACAGCAACAGTGCCCTTGAACCGGGCAC
>NW_024581049.1:914970-915256 GCF_017639235.1 Corvus kubaryi
AGCAACAGTGCCCTTAAACCGGGCACAGGAACAGCAACAGTGCCCTTAAACTGGGCACAAACAGTGCCCTTAAACTGGGCACAGAAACAGAAACAGTGCCCTTAAACTGGGCACAAACACCCCTTAAACTGGGCACAGTGCCCTTAAACCGGGCACAGGAACAGCAACAGTGCCCACTCCCAGGTGACACCAGTGACACCAGTGAGCCCTCCCAGCTGGCCTGAAGCGGGAAATGGAACGGGAATGGGATGGCAGTGGGATGCAGAGCCAAATCTCAGACATGGAA
>NW_024581049.1:915266-919989 GCF_017639235.1 Corvus kubaryi
TCAGACATGGAATGGGAATGGGATGGCAGTGGGATGCAGAGCCAAATGTGAGACACCCACGATGCCTTCAGAGCCACCAGAGGGGATTCAGCCTCAGGATCACAAACCCCAAACTCTTCCTTTGCCTGCAGCCCCCAGCTCAGTTCTCAAGGTTATTGAGAATTTTTTCCTCACTAAGGAACAAAAAAAAAAAAGAGGATTCCCTTAAAGTATCTTTGCTGAGGGTTTGGGGATTTTTTTTCTTTCATCAGGTCCTTACTAAAAGTTCCTTTCCCCCCTTCCTACGCCTCTACCTGAAGGAAGTCCCTGAATCCACCCATTTCAGCTCTAATTAAAACATTTAAGGACACACCAGCTGAGTATCTCCTCTGAAATTATCCAGCGTGTCCGTCCCCCCTCCCTTCCAGGGATCATTTCCGAGGTGGGAATGACTTCACAAACCACAGTGAGAAATGGTTTCTCCCTCTGCTCCCTCAGAAAAGACTTGGATGCCCAAATGGCCACGATTTTCACACCCATTACCCTGCCCTCCTTTCAGACAAGTGAACTGCTGGCAGAAGCAGCAATAATTCTGCCCAAATTTTTGGCAGGAACCCACAGCACTCAAGAAGAAGCCCAGAAACATTAAGAAAATCTGATTATTATTTTTTTTTAAGGCAAAAAATTGGCGTTGGCTCTCCTGAGAGGAAGGTGAGCAAACCTGGGTGAGAAAAATCCACCTTTATTTTTGTCTTTTTACAAGTTCAGATGGAGAAAACTCATCTGAGGGATCAGCACCAGGTTTATGGGGTGGAAATGCAGCATTTAGAGGAGCCAGAATTAACCTGCTGTGTGCCAAACCCTCACAAGGGCTTTGTTTGCTCATCCCTCTCGACGTTGGGGCTCCTAAAAACATCACAGTGTTCCTTGTGGGGAAAAATATCAGATCTACAGTTACTTTATGGCCTCCCCGGCCATAAAACGCCCTGAGCAGTCTGTGTGCACCACAGCCCTTTTCTTCTCGCCCCTTGGGCAGCCCTGAGGAGCCGTTCAGCAGCTCCTGCTCACACAGAGCGGGGGCAGCTCTGCTCGGGTGCCACCAGGAGCTGGGGCAAAGCTGCCCTGGCACCCCGTGGGGCAAAACCCCGCGGGTACCGTGGGTGAGAGGAGCTGCAAGGTGCAAGGAGGGCTCCGAGGGAGCGCCCAGCGGCCTCTCCTTCACTGCGGGCAACCACGGGAAAACCCACCTAAACCCCCTGAGCTGCTCCCTGGAGGGGGGCTCCTCTGCAGCACCCCAGCGTCTGGGCTCTGCTTTTGTGTTGGTTCAGCAATTTTAGCTTTTTAGCTCTCTTCAGCTGCAAACTTTCACCAAACCCCCGAGGATTCACATGCTTTTGCATCCCTGGGATCTGCTTTTCCAGCCTGTGGATGTGGATTCCACGCAGCGAAGCCCAGAGGAAATGGCTGGGTTATTACTGCCTTGTCTTGAGGGCAAAAAAAGCATTTCTCTCTCTGAAAACACTTCTTGTGCTCATTTTACACGTGTGAGGATTCCCACACCTCCCAAATGCAACTCACTGATCCATGTGGAAATCAGAAGAGCTGGCAAAAAGGAACCCACACCTACTCAGAGCATCAGTATTTCACCACCAGTATTTCACCTGCTGCTCTTGGCTCTTCTTTTCGTTGTCTGCCTGCTCTGGGGGCTCAGCTGATCCCTGCAAAATTTGACTTCCAGATATAAAAGGACTGCAAGGAAGCTGGAGAGGGACAAGGGATGGAGGGACAGGACAAGAGGGAATGGCCTTAAACTATGAGAGGAAGGATTTAAATGGGATCTTGGGCAGGAATTGTTCCCTGGCAGGGTGGGCAGGGGCTGGCATGGAATTGCCAGAGCAGCTGGGGCTGCCCCTGGATCCCTGGCAGTGCCCAAGGCCAGGCTGGACATTGGGGCTGGAGCAGCCTGGCACAGTGGGAGGTGTCCCTGCCAGGGCAGGGCTGGCACTGGGTGGGCTTTGAGGTCCCTTCCAGGATTTTGTGACCTCTCCCTCCTCCCACTTGAATTCACAGCCTTGCTCAGAAGAAAGTCAGCACAGCTCCAACCCTGCAGCTGCAGATTTCATCCTGCAGCCTGTCCAAGGAGGCAGAGCCAAGGAAAACCATCCCAATTCCAGGCTTTCCTCAGCCAGACAAGCCACGGGAGCTCTGGGAATCATCACCTCAGCGTATTTAGGAAGAGCTGCTGAAGCCTCGCTGCGCTGTCTCCATCTGCTGACAGCCCAGCCCCACACCCCAAACCCCACAAATCAGCGTGAAATGGGGGGATTGAGGGAGGGGAAAAGGACGAGGAACCTCTGCAACAGGAATGTTAACCTGAATTTACAAAGGTACCAGGAAAGTGCACCTGGAGCACTTCAGGCTGCAGGAAAATGCATTTGGAATGAAAAGCTGCAAGGCCTGACACGGCTCTGCAGGAGCTCAGGGAGACCATCCAGCACTGCAGTGAGGCTGCTCCCCTCTCCTCCAGGACAAATGAAGGATGATTTCCAGCACGTGGAGGAGCTCACTGAGGGAATTCCAAGGAAGCAGAACCCCACGGTTGTGGGAATGCTGGGAGATCACATCTCCCTGAGCCAGTTTCTCCTGTGACACCAACATCTGACAGCTCTAATCAGATGACACGGGGGTAAAACCTTCCCCTTCCTCATCCTGCTCCCAGCTGTGCTGGCTCCTAATCCCTTCCAAGGATGGGATGCTTCCCCACAGCCCCAAAGGGCACTTTTAGGGATCAGATCCCTTGTTCAGGACAGATTTCCTTCTGACAACTGAACGGCAAAAGATTCCTTTCATCCAGGCCGAGACTGGCAGTGGACAAACCCCGGCTTTGGGCATCAGGTATTGAGGAAATGGGCACAAGTGGGAGCCAAGATCCCTGGATTTCCACAAACCTGCCCTGAGAGGGCACACTTGGCTGGGGAGTGATTCCTTATCTTCACTACAGCACTTCAGGCTCACAAAGGCTCCTGTTTGCTTTCACTGGAGGTGGAAGCTGCAAAAACTGACAGTAACAGATCTTGTTTGGCAGCTCAGCAGGGCCTGGGTGGGACTGAGGGGCAGCAGCTGTGTCCCCACTGCTCCCCCAAAATCAGGGAGAGACAAGAGGGGACCTGGGCTCCACAACAGGGAAATGGAGCTGGGGAGGGGCTGGAGAATTCCTGAGGGAGCTGGGAAAGGGGCTCAGCCTGGAGCAAAGGAGGCTCAGGGGGGCCCTTGTGGCTCTGCACAAGTCCCTGACAGGAGGGGGCAGCCGGGGGGGTCGGGCTCTGCTGGCAGGGAACAGGGACAGGAGGAGAGGGAACGGCCTCAGGCTGGGCCAGGGCAGGCTCAGGGTGGGCAGCAGCAGGAATTTCCCCATGGAAAGGGTGCTCAGGGATTGGCAGGGGCTGCCCAGGGAGGTTGGAGTGCCCAGCCCTGGAGGTGCCCAAGGAAGGATTCAGGAGGTGGCACTGAGTGCTCTGGGCTGGGGACAAGGTGGGGATGGGGCACAGCTCGGATTTGATCTGGGAGGGCTTTTCCACCCTCAGTGATCCCGTGATTCCCAGACAGCTGATGACACAGAGGGGACATCAGCTGCACACGGACACTGCCCATCCACTCGGTATGAAACAAAAATCCCAAACCCAGCCAGAAATCCGCACTGCATCGCTCCCAAAACGGGGACCCTTCCCTGCTCTGCCTTCCTTTGCGAGGGTTTATTTCCACCAGTGGGTGCCAGACGTGCCAAATTTTAAATCTTAATTTTTAAAGGCTGAAAGAAACAAATAAAAACTCCTCGAGCTTGCAAATGAGCCTTCACTGAAACAGAAAACCCTGACAAAATGCAAATTCCAGGCTTCCCACTCCTGCCGCTCCAGTCCCATCCCTAATGCTTCTCCAGAAGCAGCTCACTTGTGTAGCCCTAATGTTTTAAAAACCACACAATTTCATGGTTTAAAAGTAATTCTGGCATCCCAGGCCTTACACCAGAGCAAGACAAAGACTTGGAACTATCTGCTTTTTTTCCTTTTTGAACTCTACAGCAGCTATTTAGTTTAATCATTAAATTTTCCATCATTAACCTCCCCAAGATGCTGTAGAATAGAGCAGCCAGTTGAGCTCCAACACAGATTATTTACATTGCTTTTAAGGCTGTGATAACTCAGCACAAACTTGGCAATGGCTCCCCTCACTCCAGAGTGCCAGAGGCTCTTCTGCTAAAAAAATCAGATATTTTAGGGAAGCCAGGGAGAGTTACACATCCCTGCAGTCAGCTACAACAAAGGGCTCCGTTCCTCTCGGAGGGATATCAAACTTGCAAAGGGAAGGTTTACAATACAATAAAGTTTACGATCATTACCCAAACGAGCAGGAACAGGAGCAGAGCAGGAGTCGATTGCTGGAGCCAGGCCCAGCATTCAGCAGGAGCCAAAGGAGGCTTTGGATCAGGGACTCTGGGCTTGTGTGGGAGAAAGGTCAAACAAACCTAAAGCAGGCTCAGATAAAGGTTTGTAGTGGTGGACTCTGCCCTCAGGGTTTAAACCAGGCTCAGGCAGGAGAGGGTTTGAACTCGTAATTGCCTCAGGCTGCTCTGGTCGGGGCAGCAGAGCCCAGTGTGGGACGCAGTAAAACCCAACATGGGGCTCAGCCCAGCCCAACGTGGGGCTCAGCAAAGCCCAGCTCAGCGCAGGGCTCAGCCCAGCCCAAC
>NW_024581049.1:919999-930066 GCF_017639235.1 Corvus kubaryi
GGGCTCAGCAAAGCCCAGCTCAGCGCAGGGCTCAGCCCAGCCCAACGTGGGGCTCAGCAGGGCCAAATGTGAGGCTCAGCAAAACCCAATGCGGGGCTCACACCCGGGCTGAGCACTTCCTGGACCTCTCAGCCACTTTCAGGGCTCCAGGGTGGGTGGTGTTTGGGTTTTTTGACACTTTTTACTACTTTAAAGCTCTTTTTCAATGACACCCAGGATCACTCGAGAGGGCAGTGCTGTGGGAATTGCTGTGGGAATTGCTGCCATGGGAAGCAGATCTCCTGCTCCAATCTCCTCTGAGGACCCACATAGCACGAAGACGATGAAAACGCTTCAAATCTTCCTCCACCCCTTCTCCCAGGACAGGATCCCGAGCTCATCCCATCCCACGTGGATTCCTTTGGAGCCACAGAGGTGGGTCAGGGATCAGCTCCTCACCTGCTGCTGGGAATTGTAGTCGAAGAGCCCCACGGTGGCCGCAGCCGAGTCCACGGGGACCTGAGTGCCGGAATAATCGAACTGCAGCGGCTCCATGCCCACGTGCTCCATGGCATCCAGGGGCACGCTCTGAGACTCCATGTTGGAGAAGTCCTCCACGGGCTTGGCCCCGTTGGTGCTGGCCAGCTGGGCCAGGCCCTCGGAGCCGTTCTGGTTGGGGCCCAGCAGATCCACCTCGCTGGCGGAGTTCTGGCAGTTCCCGGGCGTGCGGCTGCGCGGGGAGGGAAAACCACGTCAGGAAGCAGCACCAGGAACGCTCCAGCCCACCCCCAGACCCACCAGAACTGCCTGGAGGGGGGGTAAAAGAGGGGCAAAGAAATAAAGAGATGGTCTGAAATATCTCCCTGAGTTAATTCTAGGGAGAAATGGATGTGTTTAAAAAAATAAACAAAAAGTAAAACCAGGAACGCTCCACCCCAGCATCACAGCAGCACCACGCACCCAGACCCAGCAGCACTGCCTGGAGGTGGTGCAACAAAAGAGAGAAAAATAATGAGAGGGTCTGAAAGAGTTCCCTGAGTTAATTCTAAGGAGAAATTGATGTATTTTAAAAAATTCAAAATAAATAAAACCAGGAATGCTCCAGCCCAGCATCAGGCTCACCAGAACGGCCTGGAGGTGTTGGAGTAGAGTGGGGTAAATAAAAAAGATGGTCTGAAATAGTTCCCCGAGTTAATTCTAGGGAGAAATGGATGTATTTAAAAAATATGAACAAAAAGTAAAACCAGGAACGCTCCAGCCCAGCATCACAGCAGCACCACACACCCAGACCCAGCAGCACTGCCTGGAGGTGGTGCCATAAAGGAGAAGCTCCCTCAGCCTGCCCTGGCCATGGAGAGGCTCCAGTGACTCCAGGGGAGCCCAGCTGTCCTGGCAATGGCATGCCTGAGCACCTTCCCTTGGCAAGTGCTGGGTAATTCCTGCTTTGCTTCCATGCACAGTTTTCCCTTCCCCATGAAAATGTTTCCACCTCAACCCACGAGTTCTCACTTTTCCCCCTCAGATTCTCCCCCACCATGGCACTGCAGGGGAGGGAGTGAGAGCCTGGGGGGGGCTGAGGTTAGACCCCAATGCTGATTAATTATTAACTGATTAATTATGAACATACCTGAAGTCTTTGACGTCAGCATCGATCCCATTCTGAACAGGCAAACCATTGGATTTATCCATCACATCCCCCTCCTCCTTCAGATCTCCCAATTTATCTCCATCAAACGTGCCCTTGTTTTTCTTATCCCCTTTGTCATTCTCGTCACTCTCTGCATCCCTTGGCCCCTGGGCAAAAGAGACATTGTTTTAATAAGCTGAGTTTTCAGATCAATTTTCCCGTTACCCCGAGATGGTAACAAATCAAAGACACACGTCACAACAAAAGAAGTCACTTGCAAACATTAATTCCTACCAAAAAGTAGGTAAAAATGCAAAATATTCAATAATAATCAAAGAAATAAGGGAATTCGTTCTCACTCTTCCAAGAGGGCTTTCATCTATTCAGGTTTCCTCCATTTAGTAACTCAAGGTTTGTTTTTATAGGCTCTAAAAATCCCACCCCAAAATAATTTTAAAGAATTCTCTTTCTAGATGGGACTTAAGCACTTCCAAATCAACACCAGCAAATGCTGCAGGGGCATAAACTGAATTAGAGCCTCTCTGAAGTGCCTGGCTCAGTGTCAGAGACAGCTCTTGACTGGACAAGTGTTTGAAAATCACCTCAGTTTTGGGGGCATCAACAGTGAATTCCAAAACTTCACAGCCCATTTAAAAACACTCAAATAAATCATGCCTCAGTCACTGGCTCCTGTAATCCTGGAGCGAATTTCTTTGGGAGAAAAGGGGGGGGAAAAAAAGGAGGAAGAAAAGGATTTCTGTTGTGTGGAGCATGTCATGAGTGGCGCTACAGCTGCAGCGTTCCTGCCCTTCATGTCTGCGTTTTATTTCACTTGGGAGGAGAATAAAGGGCCATGATGCCTGGGGCAGTGTTTTGAACAACAAAAGGGAGAGGAAAAACAACATAATTTATGATAAAAACCAGCAAGGGGCATATAAACATATTTATCAGAGGCAGCTTTGGTGCTGTCACAGGGACAGACACCCAAACCCTGCCCTCGTCCCTGCTGGAGGCAGAAGTGCTCTGCACACAACGTTTGTGCCTCTGGCACCGAACCCTTTTCCCACTCTCTCTAACTGGAGGGAGGGATTTTTCCCCCTCATATTTAGAGAAAACAGAACTGTTCTGAAAGCAACAATCTTTTGATGCTGCTTCTGAAAGAGAATAAAATTGTGCTTCCTGAACATTACCTGGGAATGCCACCTGTAAATGCAGATTTGGAGCGATACTCCCCCAAGCAACGGGGTCTGCTCAGCCGTGACAGCGGGGTCACCACTGTCACCCTGACTGTGCTGAGGAGCAAATCCCTCCCTGACCCCCAACGTGGATAAATGGGCTCCTTGCCCTGAGCGCTCACATCCCAAAAATCCTCTCTGCTCGGCTCAGGGCTCCCCCAGGTTCTCAGGCACCGCCTAATGAGGGCCAGCAATCCCAGGAGGGATGAGGGAAGCTGCAAAGCAGCTCCCTGGAGAGCATCCAAAGGATGGTTTTCCACCATTTCTGGAGCCCTTCTCCCTGCTACAGGGCTGGGCTCGATGCCACCTCTCCCCACAGTCTGAAATTCGAGGCTGTGCTCCTTCCCCACCCCACAAAACACGTGGGAAACGACCTGCGTGGAAAGCAATGCCAGCTGTAAAACACATCCATCCAGCAAGCAGCAATGCCAGGGAAGGGGGTGTGAGAGCAATACATTTATTGGAGAGGGGGGTTATCCCAAAAAAATAGCGTAAGGAAAAGCCACAGGACAAGGATAACCACTGTGCCATGACAGCTCTCATCAGGTGAGGAGCGGGTCTGGAGCTGTGTCCCGCTTCTGGCACCATCACGCGGAGTTTTTGTTCTGAGGCAGCACCAAGGCAGCCAAGGCTCAGGGGAGGTGTTTGTGCAACCTTCTCCAAGGATTAGCCTGGATGGGGTGTTACTGCCGGGGGGCTTATCCAGGGAATCAGACAATGCCAGCACCTTCCCATCTCCCATCTTCCATCCTCCAAGTCAAGGCCAAAACCTGCCCTGCTTGGGGGAAGAGCTACACCGAGAGCAAAGCAAGAAAGCTCTGCCTTAGGAATGATCAACAAACGAACAAACCGAGCAGCAAAGGGAGAAAAGGACAGCAGGGGAACAGAAATGTGGGGATCAGGCACTTACAAATCCTCCTTTCCTTAGGCAGGAATCTCCAGGAGATGAGCTCAGCACATACTCCACCATGCTAACTCCGAGTCCTCCGCTCTCTGACCGCGGTGACAGCACCGAGTTGACTTCGCTGTTCACATGGAAGCCCTGCCCAGGTCTTCTCTGAACCATAATTGGCTGGGAAACAGAGTGATCTGGAACAGAAACATGGAAATTCTCACAAGCAGATCCAGCTATTCAAAGGAGGCAAATTAAATCATTCAATATGTACTCCCCAGGGGCTTGCTTGCACAAAAAAGTGCCAACTTTGTCACTCTGGTGATGTCCATTAGTAAAACCAGGATGGCTTTCTCATTTTTTAAATACTACAACGTGCAAATTTACAAGTGAGAGCTATGTTTAAAATCTAAAATCATGGAATTTCAGAAATTTAAGACTAATTAAAGGTTGCAATTAAAAAAACCAAGGTTTTAGTTTTTAGTTTTAGTAAAACTCTTGCATTAGTACAGTGATAAACAAGTTTTGGGTTGTCATCTAAAACGTGATCCTATGGCCTCTCCCTGCGTCCTCTGTCCCATCAGTTGTTGTGCTCATGTCATGATCAGAGAGTTGTTTTGGCTGCTCTTTCCTCAGGAAAAGGTTTCTGAGGAGTTCATTTCTTCCTCCTCATCCCCCAGTCCTCCTGCACCAGCCCCAGCCCTCTGCCATCCCTGAGGCTGTGAGGTCCAACCAGGACAGACTCGGGAGTCTCCAAATCCTTCTGGGCCCTGCAAAAACCCCTGGCTGGGCAGGAGGGAGTGACCCCAAGGAGGGAAGGGAAGGAATTCTCTGCTCCTGACAACAGCCAGGGAGTCAAAAATAACAGGCAGCAGGTCTGGGAATTGCCAGGGGATGACGGGACACGGAAGGGACATCAATATCCAAGGATACTGACACTGGAGCTTCCTCACAAAGCCGGCGGAAGTAATTCCATTCCCTGGCTAAACTTCCTTCCTTTCCCACCAGTGTGGCCACAGAGGGACGTGGACTGGGGGGATTTTGGGGGGAAACAGCTTCCAAAACCAGGGAAAAGGCAGGTTTACCGCAGCACTGCTGCCCAGCTCCGTGTTCCCGGGAGGGAAGGAAGGGCAGGCCTGCAGCTTGGAGCTGGGCTGGCTGTAAAGGCTCTAAAGCCACAGCTTCGAGACAGAGGAAAACCCCAAACCCGCGTGGGAGGCCTGCAGGGCATCCTGTGGGCACGGACGGAGCCGAGGCACGATCCAGGCTCCACCATCCCACGGAGGCCGGGTGGGCGCCGCGGGGATTTTGGGGAGCAGAGACCTCGGGTGCTGCTCCCTTCTTTTGGGTGAGCCAAGGGAAACTTCCCAGACACTCAGGGCCACTGTGAGCGGTGGGATTAGCGGGAATCAGCAAAGGGAGGGCTGGGAAGGGCTGGGACTCCTGGAGATGTGGGATGAGCCTGGCCGGGGGTGTCACCGCGAGGAGAAAGTCCCACCCTCAGCTGTTCCCAAAGCCTGGCTCAGCCTTAATCCCCCTCAGCTCCAGGCTGGACTAACAAAGCCAGGCACAAGGTGCTCCTGAGGGCTGGGACGGGCCAGGAGCTCCCCAAAATCCCCCCAGGGCCCAGACTGACCCACGCAGGCACATTTGGAGAAGCTCTGTCCCCTTTCCATGGCCATTTTTCAATGGGAGTAATAAAAAAAAGGCCTTATCACTGTCTCAAAGACTTCAATTTAAAAATGGGTATTCTCAGCAGGAAAAACCCCGCCCAACAGAGGGGCTGCTGTGAATCCCATTTCCTGGGAGCTGTAAATCCCATTTCCTGGGAGCTGGAGGTTTTGGGACCTGCAGCAGACACCCAGGAGTGCTTCAGGAGCAGATTCATTACACGCAGAAGCCAAGGACAGAACAAATCAAAGGTCAGCATTTCAATCCCAGCACTTGCAGGGGATTTTTTGCCGTTTACCTAAAACCAGCCTGAATATTCTCCCCCAAAGTTCAAAATTAGGGACAGTCTCTGAGCCAAGAACAAAATCCTTGGCAGATAAAATTCAATACTAATTCAAAACCTCGGGTTTTTTTCTTTTTAAATTGAATGTTGCTCTCCCCTCGAGTCCAAAAGCAGGGACAGTCTCTGATGCAAGAACAAAATCCTTGGCAGATTTAACTCAACACTCATTCAGAACATTATTTTATTTGTTTTTAACTAATGCTGGCTTTTGGTTGGTTGGTTTAGTACTGAAAAAATAAAGGGGTTTCTTTTTTTATTCACCTTGTTCTCCAATATCTTTGTGCAAACTTTCAGTTAATCCATCCCAAGACAGAAAACACATCAGAAGCTGAAATTTTAAGGGCAATTTAAGATTTTTAAGCACATAAACACAAATTTACACATATTCCCATTGGACAGTGTTCAGACACCTACGGATATCTTAATTTTATCACAAAGCAATGTGAGGTTTTCTGTTTGGCTTTTTTTTCATTATAGAATCCAGGTGGGTTTTTAAATCTTTTCAAAGCTGTGTCATCCAGGCTGGCCAGCGACTTTAAGTAAATAAATTGCACATTTCTGTATTCAACCTCAACTAAATTAAGGAAATAATTGAGCTACCTGATGTTCCCCAAGCACTGTCTCTCCACTGATCTCCCAGAAATATCCCTTTTGGTCCATCTTTGCTGGAATCATCAGATTCCCAAAACTTTTTACCCGGCAACAGCTGCTGCAATTAAAAAAAAAAACAAACAACAAAACAGAAAAAAAAGAAAAAAAGAACAAAACAAAGCAAAGCATGATTAAAATAAGTACAAAATGCAAACAGAAACCATAAGCATCTCCCTTCTATCAGGCATCAATCATTAAACACAACTGATATAATCCAAATATTGATATACTCCGGGGTGGAAGCTGAGGGAACAATTCCATCTCCCCACTCCTGATTTTCCTCCCAGCTCCAGGAACCCCCCACACGTCAGGCACTCACACAGCTGACACCCTCCAGCCTCTCTGCACTCGCCAGGGAAGGGAAAGGAGGAGGCAAAGATCGTGATCCAAACGTTCTCCTGAGCCCACCTGGGAGCTCCCAGCACCAACTCCTGCCTCCCCATCCCAGCTGCTGCTGGAGGGACAGAGAAGCTCAGGAGATGGATGGAGGGATGGCAGGAGCTCCCAGCTCTCCTGCTCCAGGGGCTGCTTGGGAACCGATGGGAGGGAGCGGCTCTGGGCCAGCAGCGGCCACGTGCGGGGACTGCACGAGCGGGAGAAGCTCCCTGGGAATGGGACGGAGCCAGCCCAGGGCTGGGAGAGCCCAGGGGTGACTGCTCTGGAGGCTGAGATGGCAGAGAGAACAATTCCCGTTCATTTGGGGGTTTTGGGAACAGCTTCAGCAGGAAACACCTCCCAGTGGCATCTCCAAGGGGATAATACTCCAGTAAATCCTCTGGGTGGGATGGATGGAATTCACAGGGGGAACCACAGCACATCCACAGCAAATTAACCCAGAAATGAGCCTTGCCTCACGTTGGGATAACACTCAAGGAACTGAAGATGAAAAGTACTCGAATCTGCCTGGAATTACCATGGAACAAACGGGAATCATCAGATCCGGGGATCCCTCCTCGCTGTCAGGAGTGGGGCTAAGTCCTGATCAATATCAGCTTCAACACCCTGATACCAACTTCAATATCTTGATTTGATATCAACTTCAATACCCTGATTGAGATCAAATTCAATATCCTGGCTGATACCAACTCCTGCTGTAACTCCAGCAGCAGATGTGCGAATTTAAGGCTGAACCTGAGGAGTCCATCAGCTGCTGGGGAAGCAGGAGTAACTGATTTCACAGCTCTCAGGGCTGCTTTAAAGCACAATCAGAACAGTTGTGCTCTCCATTTCCTCCCCAACTCTACAAAGATCTGTTTGTTTACAAAATCAATCACTTTTCAGGCTGATTTCAGACAGGATTTCTCCTCGCACCCTCAACACGGCGTAGGCTGCTCGAGATTCTCCCACTGCAGGATGAAAGCAGGGACCTTGCACCGTGCTCCCCTTTATGCAATCCCAAAATAACTCCAAATGGAAGGACAGGAGACTCCCATGAGCAACAATCATCTCCAAATGCAGATGAACCTGTTCCTCCATCTGCACCGGCAGGGAGGTGAAAGCCAAGCCATCCCTCTCCAGGATTTATAAACATAAACACACATCAGGTGTCTTGCAAATTTTTTTTTAAGCTTCTGTCATTCCCATATTTCTTCAAATGCAGATTTTTTTCCTGCTGCTGCTGCCACAGTGCAGAAATAACAACTCTCCTCGTGGCACTGCAAGGAGTTTTGAACAGAAAGCAGCACAAACTGATTCAACTGAATTCTAGCTGCAATTAAACACTTCCCATTTCCTCTGACAACACCTCAAAACGCAGGACACAAAGTGTTCTGCAGCCACAGCTCCAACCACAGAATCCTGGAATGGCTTGGGTTGGAAGGGGCCTTAAATCCCACCCAGTGCCACCCCTGCCATGGGCAGGGACACCTCCCACTGTGCCAGGCTGCTCCAGCCCCAATGTCCAGCCTGGCCTTGGGCACTGCCAGGGATCCAGGGGCAGCCCCAGCTGCTCTGGGCACCCTGTGCCAGGGCCTGCCCACCCTCACAGTAGAAATAAAGGATGGGAGGGGTATGGGCTTGCAGGACAGAGACAGGAAAGATGGAGCAGAATAGAACATTAAAAATTCCAAAATTTTCTTTTCATGGATAAAGGAGAGGGATTCTTACAAGGGATTCAGGGCCAGGACCCAGGCAATGGCTTCCCAGTGCCAGAGGGCAGGGCTGGATGGGATCTTGGGCAGGAATTGTTCCCTGGCAGGGTGGGCAGGGGCTGGCATGGAATTGCCAGAGCAGCTGGGGCTGCCCCTGGATCCCTGGCAGTGCCCAAGGCCAGGCTGGACATTGGGGCTGGAGCAGCCTGGCACAGTGGGAGGTGTCCCTGGGGTGGCACTGGATGAGCTTTGGGGTCCCTTCCCACCCAAACCACTCTGGGGTTCTCTCAGACCTGCAGCAGCTGCAGCACACCCGGCTCTGTTACAGCACTTCCCTGCTGGAGGGGGATCTGAAGCTCTTCAGCCCTTCCCTGTTTTCTGCTGCTCTACCCCTTTCCTAAGGAAAACCAAACCTTTACCAACAGGATCCTGCAGAACTGCACCCCAAAACCTTCTGGATTTTGCAGTGAATCACAGCCAAGTGTCACAAAACATTTTCAGTCTCACTGTCTCCTGCACACCCTCCTGCTCCCGCACAAACCACCCCAGCTCTGTCCCCTCCAGTTTCATCTTCCCCCTCCTGTTTAATCTTTCCCCACCAGAAGCATCAAATTTCCACCTGGAAGTTCTGTCCCAACAGCAGAAACAAACAGAAGAGAGATGTTTACCTCACATGGAGATTCCAGATCTATTCACAGCTATCAGGGAAACCCCAAAGCCAATATTAACAGAGGCTAACGGGGGGCTTTGTTCTGTCAAGTGCTGCTCCAAGCAGTACAGAGGGTTAGCAGGCAGCAAGCATCTGCACTGAATTATGCAACAGGCTGCCAAGACAATGGATTTTTCCTCAGGGAAAGTTGTCAGTTGCAATGGAGAGGAAAAAAAAAGGTGCTTTAAGTGACTCTCATCCAGTTCTGCAGGTTGGAAATTTAAAAAGAACAAGCAGTGGTTTAGAACGAGAATCGTTTATTCATTCCATGGTTTTTATTAAAATTGACCCTATCCAGTATGAAAATAATCCTGCTAAGCCCTCTTACAGAGGACTTACGAGTTAGGCCAATATTCAATTTAGCAGAGCAGGGAGGAGGGGAGGACTTGCACATCATCAACAAAAGCAGTTCTTCCAGCAGCCAGGGCACAGAGATCCCACTGAGATGGGATTATGAATTAGACAAATTAAGAAAACTGATCGCCCTCAGACAAGGCAAATATTAAGATAAAAGCAGCCATCTGTGCAGTGCAGAAGTGGGTTTCTCTGCAGCAACAGGTAGGGAAGGCAGAGCGGGTATTTACAGGTCCGGCTCAGCTTTACAAGGCCGGAGATGTTATCGGCCCTCGGGAGCAAGCAGGGCAGGGAGGGCAGCACGGCCAGCCCTGCCCCACCCCACAGCTCACAGCTCCGGGCACAGAACAAAGGGAGGAGAGCACTGGCAATGGCTGACCATTCCCTGTGCTCCCCTTCAGGTCTGCTCCCGGCCCCTGAGCCTTCCTGATGCGCCAGGGGAGCTGCTGTGGCAGCATCACCACCCCGGCCCCACTGCTCCCATCTCCATCCTGGCCCCTCTCCCTCCCATCCTGA
>NW_024581049.1:930076-930333 GCF_017639235.1 Corvus kubaryi
CTCCCATCCTGACCCCACTGCTCCCATCTCCATCCTGGCCCCTCTCCTTCCCATCCCGACCCCACTGCTCCCATCTCCACCCCGGCCCCACTGCTCCCATCTCCATCCTGGCCCCTCTCCTTCTCATCCCGGCCCCACTGCTCCCATCTCCACCCCGACCCCACTGCTCCCATCTCCATCCCGGCCCCACTGCTCCCATCTCCACCCCGACCCCACTGCTCCCATCTCCACCCCGGCCCCACTGCTCCCATCTCCAC
>NW_024581049.1:930343-962259 GCF_017639235.1 Corvus kubaryi
GCCCCACTGCTCCCATCTCCACCCCGGCCCCACTGCTCCCATCTCCATCCCGGCCCCACTGCTCCCATCTCCATCCTGGCCCCATTGCTCCCATCTCCAACCCTGCCAGCACCTGGGAAACTGAAAAACTCGACCCAAACATTATTCCCAACTGCCAACACTCCTCAGCTGCCAATGAACCATGAATTTATGGGAACACGGCACAGGCACCAGTGGCATGGAAAGCAGAGGCACAGGGGTTTCGTTTGGGGTGGTTTTTTTCTTCATTTTTGTCTGGTTTGTGGTTGTTTTCTTTAAACCAGGTACAGAAGTGCCGAGCCCCAGTGTCACAACCACTCTGAGCTGTCCCTCTGCAGCGGCTTCTCCAGGACAATGGGGCATAACCATGGACATGGGCACAGAACCATGGAACATCCTGAGCTGGAAGGACCCACAGGGATCATCAATCCCAGCCCCAGGCCCTGCCCAGACACCCCAAATCCCACCCTGGGCATCCCTGGCAGCGCTGCCCAAACGCTCCTGGAGCTCTGGCAGCCTCGGGGCCGTGCCCATTCCCTGGGGAGCCTGGGCAGTGCCCAGCAGCCTCTGGGGGAAGAACCTTTCCCTGCTCTCCAGCCTGAGCCTGCCCTGGCCCAGCTCCAGCCGCTCCCTGGGTGCTGTCCCTGGCCCAGGAGCAGAGATCGGAGCTGCCTCTCCAGGTTCTAATGTCCCAGAGTTCCCCTACAATGATCCCCAGGGGCTGCAGGAATTTCACTGCCCACACTCAGTGACCCCAGCACTGCCACCTGCAAGGGCAGCAGCCCAGCAGTAATTAAACACTTTCAGTTAAACGCATAATATTTCTTACCAGCATTTCTTTCCCAGAGCAGGGTGCCACTCCCTGCTACCCCCAATATTCCATGTTTGAAGTTAAGCACCTCCAGTTGCCTCATGGCTCTGTGTCCCCATCCTCCTCCCACCCCCTGGATTAAGTTTCAGGCAGTAACTCGCCCAGCTGCTCTGACTCCAGACACAGACTGAGCACAACCTACGCTGAATCCAGAGTCCCAAAGGCCTCTGAGGGGCTGGGGACAGACCCAAGCGCACCTCACAGCCCCCCTGTGCCGCCCATCATCCCCAAAGACACCGCACGGACGCTCCCTGCTGCGGAGCTACGGATCCAAGGGACTGCAGCATGGAAAAGCAGACACCCAGCTCCCCATCCTGAGGCTGGGGGGCAAAGGGAGCTCACAGGGCTTGTGTTAAACCAAAGGTAAGGGTCAGGGCTGGGGGATCAAGGCCTTAAGGAGGCACAAGCAGCAGGGCCACACGTGCTGGGCTCAGCTCCAGCACCAAAATCCCACATGGAACTGCTGGACAAAGCTCCAAGGTGAGCTCCTGCATCCCAGAGAACAGCCTGGACAAGGTGCTGGAACAGAGGGACAACACTGCCTGCCCTCAGAGCTGCACTGCTGACCACGGCCACTACCAACAGCACGAAGCTTGCACAGTTTCAAGTGGAGAAAAAGGGGATCTGGGGCTCTTTTCAAGCTCCCACTCAAGAAAATACCACACTTCCACTCGCTGGAAATTCGGGAATACGCGGCTGGGTGTCTGAGGATGGAAACAGCCATAGGAGAGATGAAAGTTGTGGAGGTTTTTTAAGTATTCTTAGTTTTCCCAGATAAGGATATCTGCTGATCTCCAAGTGTTATCTGCATTCTGAGGCACAACAGATAAGAGATGTAACTGTTTGACAGTGCCCTTTAAAAACTGCTCTGATGTCTTCACAAACTCCTTCAATCACTGAAATTACGATGGTGCTTAACAAGAAGCAAGAAAACAAGAAGACAAAAGACACAATAAATGCAGAAATGCTCTTCCTCATCTTTCTCCTCCAGGTTTTTCACTATCAACTCCAAGAACAAGACTACTGACACTCCCTGCAGGTATAGAAATACAGATCAGATTTGCTCTTTTCCTCATTTACTTCATCTTCCTCCTGTATTTCAGACTTTCTGATTTTCTCCATGAATTTCCTTATTATTCCAGGAGCAGGAGAAAGGGAGGAAACCACCAGTGCCTTGTTAGGGCATCTAAACTGCACAAAATCCACGTGAGGAACATGGTCCTGAAAGCCAACACAGATCCTGTGGGATCTCCTGAAATCAGCCTTGGAGAGAGAGAAAATTCAATGGATAAAGAATGGAAACTGTGAGGCTGAGGGAGAAAAACCCCAAGAGAAATAAGAAATAGTGGTTTAGCTGAAAGAGAAGGGTGAAATGCAACCTTTCCTGGAAAAACACACTCATTCCAGCATGTGGAAAAGCCCAGTGACAAAAAGATGCCATTGCTAAAACTTTCTGCATCACGGTTACAAGAAGAGGGGAAAAAAATGAGTCATCAGTGGAAGGCAAAGCTCCAAAAAACCACCCAAACTCACTCCTCTCCGAAATGCCTAAATAAACCAAAAGCTGGGAGAACTCAGCATTTTTAGGAATTCCTTCAGGCATTTCAGCTGCGTGACCTCGTGTCACGATCAGCACAGCGACGCCGTGCTCGCTGTGAACCTGCGCTCCCTCCATCCCAGAGTGAGCCTCCTGCCCAAATGAGGTGTCACAAAATCATCTCCTCAGAACATTCCCACCCCCAGCATTCCACAGGCAAGCTGCACATGGAGGCACAGCAGCTGCTTTGCAGCAGCTTCAGGCAGGTTGTTAATGTCGGGTTTGCTCCTCTGAAAATCGTTCTCACCTCCTCTTAGTCTTGGGGTAAATTAATCCAACCTGCAGAAACGGATTTTCCTCTCGAGTCAAATCAACATCCAACCCTGGATTATGGTTTTCCACGAAAGGAAGGGGGAAAGAAAGGGGGAGAAGGAAAAGAGGGAAGGAATAGGGGAAGGACGAGGTCTTTGACCTGAGAGAGGGCACCTCCCTATGAATCCCACCACGCCACAGTCCTGGTTTGCTCTTCTCTCCAGAACAGCAACTTCAGGGTTCCAGGGATTTTTATTTTTGCACTGGGTACCAGACAGGATGGACTAAACGCAGGGGAAATAAACTGGTCTGAACCTGAGAGGAACACAGCAAGGAAGGCTCTCCAAAACTCCACACCTGCACCAAGCTGAGCTGCCACACATTAACATCCTCCTACCAGACAGGATTTTCTCCTCTGTCCTTCCACAAGGCACTCACTAAAGCCAAAAGGAACCAGGCAAGGCAAGGAAGCCATTCCAGGAACCTACAGGAACAAGCTATTCTTTCAAGTCTCTCTAAGAATACAAGAATTCTCTTTTTTTCCAAGAAAACCAGTGGGCATTTCCCAGACCCAGACCTGCCACCTTCCTTGCTGTGCTGAGAGATTAACCAGCTCTGCCCGGGGCTCTGTGAAGCTCCAGCTGCAGGGCCCTGTCTCCAGCCTCTGCCCTGCCCTTATCAGCGCTGCAGCCCTGGCTCACACAGCCCCGCTACCCAGACGTTCCTCACGGCCCTGGCCCTCCCGCAGGAGCCAAGAGAGTGGCCAGCAGTGGAACCAGGGCAGCAGGCAGTGCCAGCCACGCAGCCCCACAGCGTGACGGGCTCTGAGCTCCGTGAATCCCAAAATAAACCTGCTCCAGGGATTGGAACACTTGTCCCCAGCCCCATTTCGAGCTGCTGCTGTGCAGCCACTCTCTCCTGCTGGATGAGCCGACAGGTGGGGTTTGGCTGCTCCTCCCTCTGAGATGGATTCCAGCCGGGCAGGTTTGGGGTTTGATCCACCACACACACACACACACAGCCACACACAGCCACACTTCCCAGGCAGAACGGAGAACCCTCAGCATCACAGTCAGCCCAGCAGCCTCAAAAAACTGGTATTTCACTTCCTCCCCCTCCCAAAATACGGATTTTTTTTTTTTCCTCCAGGCCTCTCACTTACCTCTCCCATAGCCCGTCCCTCCAGAGCCAGCGCTTGGAAATCGTGATTCAGTTCATCCATGGAACGCACCTATTTATAGATGGGGGAGAAAAAGCCGTGAGGAAATGCTTTTATCTGCTGTTATTTTTATTACAATCAGAGTTTATAGCCATTTTTCTGATCCAGACTCAGAGCTACATTCCACATTACAGCCTGTAACAGGGTTATGGAGCTCCAGAGGATGACTTACCTTTAACACTCCCAGCAGTTACAACATTTATATACTTTTATTATTATCTACACACACATATTATTATCCCAAGATTTATTTAGATGTGTTAGATTTACACATGCACAAGAAAGAACAACCGGCAATTACTTTTAAGACACACAAAGCCTAACACAACTGTCTCTGCTCGTATTTCACAGAGGTTTCAGGTGACGGAGTCAAGGCATGAGGAGCCAGCATCATTTGAGGTGGGAATCAAGGAAAGTCTCCTGGACAAACCTGGCAGATTTACATTCAGGTTACACCGACACGAAGGAGAAAAACACAACGGTTTGATTTGATGAAAATTGAGTTATTTAGAGCAGAAAAATAAAGCAGGAACTTGAAACTGTTGGATAAATAAGTAGATAAAACCATAGGACATTCTGAGCTGGGAGAGATCCACCGGGATCATCAATCCCAGCCCCAGGCCCTGCCCAGACACCCCAAATCCCACCCTGGGCATCCCCGGCAGCGCTGCCCAAACGCTCCTGGAGCTCTGGCAGCCTCGGGGCCGTGCCCATTCCCTGGGGAGCCTGGGCAGTGCCCAGCAGCCTCTGGGGGAAGAACCTTTCCCTGCTTTCCAGCCTGAGCCTGCCCTGGCCCAGCTCCAGCCGCTCCCTGGGTGCTGCCCCTGGCCCAGGAGCAGAGATGGGTGCCTGACATGGATTGGATACGCTGAGAATGCAGGAAAACCCTTCTCCTGCTTTTCACTCCCATATCTCAGCCGCTGAGCACACAAGAAGAAGCAAATTAGAAAAGAAAGCCCAACTGTGGCCTTGAGGCCAAAGCCCAGCAGCTGAGCCACGTGCTGGGAGCAGCTGACTGCCCTCCCCAGCCCCACACCGGTGACCCAGCAGCCACAAACACCCTGCACAAGGCAGGAACTACTCCCCTCCTACTCAGTGTTTACACACTCCCTGCAGCCCAGCAGGGCTGAGCACCTCTCTGCTGAGCAGGGAGGAGTTGATAAAGCACTTTTAAGTGAGTAATGCCCACACTGGTGCAGGCTCCTTGCAGGATGCTGCAGGTCTGCACGCAGGGTTTAGTCCTGGCTCTGCACACAGCCTTGCCAGGCCGAGGGAAGGAGCTCAGCAATGCCTGATGGGTGATTTACACGACAAAAATACCCCAAAAACTGCTTTAGATGCCCATGGCCCACCAGTGACCAGCACTGTAATGCTATACCACCATCACGGACCTTAACCCTGGCTTCTGATGCTCCAGCACCACTTCCAGCAGGACCAAGACCTTGGGATTACCTTTTATTTCTATTCTAAACCAGTATTCTATAGATCTCAACTGAGACAGTGTTCTGGGGATCTCATCTAAGAATGAGATGGAGGAAAGCACCACATTAACCTCCAGAAATCCCCTCCAGTTTAACTCTTCTACTACTCTGTGGCCATCATACTTTGCAAAGATTAGTAATATATTATTGAACTATTTAATAGATATTTACGTAATTTTCAAATACTGTGGGGTCACCAGAATCCCAGCTTAAAATTCACCCAGAATCCCAGCTTAAAAATCAGGTGTCCTCTTGTTTCTGTATCTCAGCTCAGTTATTTTCAGTTCTGCCTCCGCCTTGCCACCTTTTGCAGTGACATTTGTCACACGGGCCACCGACACCGAGTGAAAACAGGGCTGCACTTCCCAAATTTGCAGCCCCATGGACTTTCCTGCCCTGCCAGCTCCATCCCTGCTCGCAGCTGGCACAGCTCAGCTGCCTGGTGCCACACAAATGTCACCAAGACCAAATTCTTCCGTGGAGCACTTGGAGCTGAACTCATGGAAAGCGCTGCAACCCCCAGATGTGCCAAACCACAAAAGCTGGCAGAGAGCAAATTATTATTTCCATGAGACGTCTGTGGAATGGAGAAGTTGCAGAGAGAGATTCAGTAGGTGATGCAAACCCATCGCTGCTGAAGTGATGGCCCAGCAAACCACAAAAGCCACCGCAAAGGCTGCTCGGAGTGTGTCCAGCAGCTTCCCCAAAACAGATCATCTCCCGGGGGTGGGTGCTGAGCCATGGAAACCTCAAAACAAAGCTGCTACAAGGATCCAAGCAGTGCATTCCCAGCAAAATCCGAAAGGACATTAAGTGACGTTTGTATTCGGTTTGGTCCACATGGAATCACAGAACGGTTTGGGTGGGAAGGGACCTTAAAGCTCATCCAGGGACACCTCCCACTGTGCCAGGCTGCTCCAAGCCCCGGCCAGCCCGGCCTTGGGCACTGCCAGGGATCCAGGGGCAGCCCCAGCTTCCGTGGGCACCCTGTGCCAGGGCCTGCCCACCCTGCCAGGGAACAACTGCTCCCGTATATCCAGTGTAACCCACTCTCTGTCAGCTGGAAGCCATCTCCTCCCGTCACCCCTCAGTCCCTCTCCATCCTTCCCTTCAGGCACTGCAAGGCCACAATGAGATCACCCCAGAGCCTTCTCTTTTGCAGGCTGAACAATCCCAGCTCTCTAAGCAGAGGTGCTCCAGCCCTGCAGGTGACTTGGTGGCTCCTCCGGACTCGCTCCAACAGGACAATGACACAGAGGAGCAACACGCTGCCTCCATCCCCTTCCCAAAGATCCTTTACCCCAGCCACTGAGAAAAGCAGAAAAGAAAAACTGCCTTCTCTATCAGCTATCAGAGGTGAGGTAATGGAAGAAATTACTAATTGACACATAATTCAGTCACATCGCTCATCATCTCTCTTCCAACAACCCTAACAAATATGGATAAAAGTATTTTCTACATCAGGTCCTTGTGCCTGATTTTGGGCACTCTGTGCTCAAACATATAAACACTCTCAGTCACACAGTTCCTTTATCTTCACTGATGATTGGATCTATTTATTTGATTTTCAAAGACTGCACCCAAAAGATCCTTTTCCCATTTCTCAACTCCTGAAATGTTAAATAGCAACACATTTTCACCTTACTGCACACAAACATCCCAGGGCTCCTGCATTTCCCCTTCAGGAAGGACAAAGGGTCTGAAACAGCAGAACACAAAGCCAAAGCCATGACTCCAACACCTCCGGATTCCAGAAGTCAGGGATTCCTAAACAATGGAGATGATGTTCCACCTCATCAGGATCTGTTCTTGTTAAGGATCCCCGAGCTCTGAGGAGCACAGAGCAGAGTCAGGATGGTGTAAACACGAGAAACAAGGAGCTCCACAGAGAGAGAACTTCTCCCCAGATGAGCACTGACGCCGATGAGATTTGATCACCAGAAAATGTGGTTCACCACTGAACCAGAGATTTGAAAGAAATCCAGAAGACAACGCCAAGATCAATGGGCTGCACGGGGAAGCGATGCCCTGACACCCGGCTACGACGTGGCACCCTGGCTCCTTGGAGGGAGACGGGAGCTCCACAAACCTCAGCAGTCAGGAATGGCACTAAGAGAGGGCAGGGGGAGTCCCAATGGCTTCGGAAGTGATCCAACCAAAGCTGGCTCCTGCGCTCAGCCAGCAGCACCCCGAGGCTGCACCCCCGTTCCAGCCTATTCCAGGCAGGCCGTGCCTCTGGAAAGGGATGCACGGTGCACATCCTCACAGGAACCAACTCCTGCCTTCCTGGAAGGGAATTCCTCATTTCTGATCACACAGAACTCCAGCCAGCTCCCTCTGAAACCCCACCTCACCAAACGAAGGCTCTGGACATGAGCACCACGCTCCTGACCAAGCTCCAAAGCAGCTTCATTGCACAAGAACATCCCTCCCCTTGCCATGAAACGCGTGGATGCACTCAGGAATTATGTAAATCTCATTCAAGAAGAGCAATTTCCACACGCTAATACAGGAATGTGTGTCACTGTAACACACTGCAGCTCCAGCCACTCCACTGACTCAGAAATCATTCCCTGCCTCCCCGGTGGGAGCGCACATCCCAAAGTGGGATTCGCTACCAGCGAGAAACTGGAGCAAAACCACCGGATCACTGCACTGCCTGAGGCTGGGGAGGATTCAGCCTTTGCTCTTCAACAGTTCTCACCTGTGCTGAAAAACATGGGAGAAAGCCAGACACAGCTGGATTCCCACTGCACACCCAACAGACACAGCTGGATTCCCACTGCACACCCAACAGACACAGCTGGATTCCTCATTCACACCCCTGAGGCACAGCTGGATTCCTCACTGCACATTCCTCTCTGTCAGACCTCTAAATCTCATTCATTCTCCCAAATCATGGAATCACTGAGGTTGGAAAAGACCTCCCAGAGCATCAAATCCAAGCTGTGCCCCATCCCCACCTTGTCCCCAGCCCAGAGCACTCAGTGCCATGCCCAGCCCTTCCTTGGGCACCTCCAGGGCTGGGCACTCCAAACCTCCCTGGACAGCCCCTGCCAATCCCTGAGCACCCTTTCCATGGGGAAATTCCTGCTGCTGCCCACCCTGAGCCTGCCCTGGCCCAGCCTGAGGCCGTTCCCTCTCCTCCTGTCCCTGTTCCCTGCCAGCAGAGCCCGACCCCCCCGGCTGCCCCCTCCTGTCAGGGACTTGTGCAGAGCCACAAGGGCCCCCCTGAGCCTCCTCTGCTCCAGGCTGAGCCCCTTTCCCAGCTCCCTCAGCCGCTCCTGGGGCTCCAGCCCCTTCCCTGGACTCGCTCCAGCCCCTCTGAGTCTCTCTTGTCACGAGGTGCCCCAGCAGTGCCAGCACAGGGACGGTCACTGCCCTGCTCCTGTTGGTCACACTGCTGCTGACACAGCCCAGGTGCCAGCGGCCTCTGGCACACCTGGGCACACCTGGGCACACCTGGGCTCATGTTCAGACTGTGACCAGCACCCCCTGACCCTTTCCCAGCTTTCCAGGCTCTGCCCCAGCCTGGAGCTGCTGGGGTTGTGGTGACCCACAGGCAGGACCCGGCATTTCACCCTGTGGATCCTCCCAAGCCCCTTGGCCTCACACTGCGGCTCCAGAGGCCTTTCCCAATTCCAACGGCAGACACCCAATCCTATTCCAGGAGGACAAAAACCATGGAATGCTTTCAGCTCTCCTGTACTTTCAGCTCTTTCTGTACTGCAGAAACTGCAAACCTGTTTCTCACACACGGCAGAGGAGCCTCTCAGCAGCTCTGACCCAAACACGTTCACAGGGATTTTCCAGCCCCTCGAGCAGCTCAGTCTCGTCAGGCAGCCACCCTACACAGGACAACTGCACTTTATCTCTTTTTAAATAAGATCAGACAGCCTCAGCACCACAAAACTCAGTGATAACAACTCAGAAGCAAATGCCTTCATTGTCCCAAAGCTACCCCGACACCAGTCCTTGTCCCTGTCTGGAACACTTCTGAACAGATACAGCTGTACCAGACAGGGACAGAGCACAACTGCAGCAGGTGAGGATGTTCTGTGTGCTGGCACCATGGGCCACTGGGCCTTCTGCTCACCCCACAAACCCAGGCAAGACACTTTTCCCTGCCTGTGAGCCCCCCATAACGCACCCTGACACAGATTTAAGTTTTCCAAGCTGTCTCACAAAGAAGAGCAAAGACTCAGATGCTCATCACAGACATCACCAAAGGTCCAAGGTCTGGATCACCCTGGAGAGTGACAGTGGAGGGAACAACCCCCACACAGGGACTGGGACCAACCCCCTCCTGCTCCAGCTCTAACACAGCACCCCAAAACAGGCTCTGGTGCAACACAGCAAAGGATGAGCACCAAAGGGCCCCCGGAGCTGCTGCAGGGCTGGAGCCCCTCTGGAGCCAGGCTGGGAGAGCTGGGGGTGCTCAGCTGGAGAGGAGAAGGCTCCAGGGAGAGCTGCGAGCCCCTTGCAGGGCCTGAAGGGGCTCCAGGAGAGCTGCAGAGGGACTGGGGACAAGGGATTCAGGGCCAGGACCCAGGCAATGGCTTCCCAGTGCCAGAGGGCAGGGCTGGGTGGGATCTTGGGCAGGAATTGTTCCCTGGCAGGGTGGGCAGGGGCTGGCATGGAATTGCCAGAGCAGCTGGGGCTGCCCCTGGATCCCTGGCAGTGCCCAAGGCCAGGCTGGACATTGGGGCTGGAGCAGCCTGGGACAGTGGGAGGTGTCCCTGCCCATGGCAGGGGTGAAATGAGATGAGCTTTAAGTTCCCTTCCAACCCAAAGCACCTGAGATCCCACAAAAGCACAGAACTCCAGGATTCCACGATCCCCCAAAGCTGCAGCAGCACCAAGGCCCAGGGGAAGCAGCACCAAGGCCCAGGGGAAGCAGCACCAAGGCGCAGCTCCTGACAGCAACCAGGGCCCTGCTGGTTCATTTGATGCCAGCAAACAGCCAGGCCCAGGGGGAATGGCACCTGTCAGAAGGGATTGTGCACTCAGTGAAATTAACTGCAACCAGGGCCCCAAACTGTCCTTCTGATTGCTAAACAGGGAGCTGAAGGCCTGACAAATTAGCAGGAGAACAACAGGGAATTTACCTTGCAGATTTCCAGGACCGTATTTTTTATTCTAGAATAATCCAAGGGGGTTTTTCATGCCCTGAGAGCCACCAGCGAAGCAGCTGAATTGTAATTTTAGGTAAATATTAATGTCAACAATCTGTGGTAATACTGCACCTTATAATAAGCAAATATGGTTGCTAAAATGACCTTTACATATAAATTCCAAGTGCAAGGCTGTACCACATTTCAGGTATCCCAGGGGATTGTACACCGGTCTTTTATATATTAAGGAATCCTCATTTATGTAGAATTTACATTCACCTGCACAGACAAGCAGCAAAACTATCCAAGGCTAAATTTCACTCTCAACCCCAAAGGATTCTTTTTCTTCCTCCTTATACAAGTGATGTTTCCCAGGAAGCAAAAGGCAAGTGGAATTAAACAAAGAAATAAAACAATCAGGCATACAGGAGGGGAAAAAAACCCCAGAAAACTATCCAGAAATTCCTTTGGAGTAACAGAAGCTAAAAAATAACCAGCTAAGAAATATTCCAGTGATGGTCTAAACTAAATTGTCTCTAAACGTGCACCATGAAGCCAGATTTATGATTTTTTATTTTCTGATGTTGAACATAAAATAGATCAAATGCCTGCATTTAGTGGGGGTAACAGTGACTGAAGAGGGGTTAAATTCTCTGCTTCTTTAGCAAATTCTGTTAGAGGGGAACCAAACCAAACCCCTGCCAGCCCCAGCTCTCCAGGTTCCCACTCCCTCATTCCCTGCTCCTCACGTGGCCCCGTTTCCAAGGCTGCCTTTCCCTTTTCCCAGCCCTTCCTCACCCCAGGATCCATTTCCCTCCCTCACACTGGAGCATTTGTTCTCCCCCAGTTCCCCTCCAGGCCAGGAGGGATGTGCTCCCACCGAGGCAGGACACAGGACGGGCCCTGCAAAGCCAGCAATTCCTGAAGCTGGAACACGTAAATGGATGATTTCAATATTCCTTTGATCTCCAGTAAATGACAGGGCCCAGTGATGCCCTCAGCCCTGCAAACCAACTCCAGGGAATCCCACAGAAACCTCCACAAGGAATTCTGGGCCAAGCACCCTGAGCTCGCCGTTGCCATCCTGGCAAGCAAAAGCACGGCAAGGGATGGGTGCTGGGACCACGAATCCACGGGAAGGGCTCATTCCTGCTGCTGGCTGAGCTCTTGGAGAGCCTGGAGGAGATCACAGGATCTCAGCTCTGCACAGGGCTGCAGGTCCCACCCTGCTGGGGACCTCTTGTTTTGCTCCTCCCCTGCTGCAGAGAAATGTGGGAAATTGCATTACTGTTACATGTCTCAGGACAGAGAAATGTCCTGATTCCTCAGCTCTAAGATGCCAGAATTCCAGACGGGTTTGGGGTGGAAAGGACCCTAAAAGCCCATCTTGTTGCAGGGACACCTTCCACTAAGCCAGGTTGCTCCAAGCTCTTTCCACCCTGGCCTTGAAGATCCAACAGCACTTGTTTTGTTTCTGTGACAAAACAGGAGAGGAAAGATTCCAAGTTCTCCCTGTTTGTACACTCCAGGTGCTTATCCAGAGCACCTCCAAAGAGGGATTATTCCTTGGATATTTATTTTTAACTCCTGGGTACTCTGCAAGTGTGAACGCAACATTTCCATCCATTTGCCCTCCACGCTTTAAGTCTTGCTCAATTTGCAATAAAAAAAAAGCAACAAAAAACTCAAACCAAACACTTCTCTAGTAAAACATCCCTCAAAAAAAAAAAGTCAACATGACTACAAAAACACCAGAATTGAGACAGGAAGAACCAAAACCAAGAAACATCCTTAGAATGGAGAGGAGAAAACCAAAAACTACAGCTGAATACTTTGATTCACATACTCACAATTGTTAAAAGCTCTTGAAATGAGCTAAAGGTTTACAAATTTCAGATGGAAACAAATCCTCCTTCAGCTGGGGGAGGCTGCTTGAGTTTGCCTTGTTTGAACAGCTCACACAGAAGGTTACTTCAAAAAATACCAGCTCTGAGTGCATTCACAGACACATTTATAGCATCCAGGAGAGGGGAAATGCATTCCCCAGCTGACAGCAAGGAAAGCATCACACGCTCCACAACAGGTCTGCCACTACCAGCCAGACCCAGGGTTAAAATATGTTGTTCCATCAACTGATTACTGCACTATTTTTAGTCTTCTCCCATAACAATAGTGGGTAAAGAAAGAATGTGAAGTCACAAGTATTAGACAGGATTAGGTGGTTTAACTACTATTTTTGTAGTAAAGGATTCATGGTTAGAATTGCTACTACCATTAGCTCTGGAAGCAAAAAGCCACTGAAATTGCAGATTGGCTAATGCTATCCCTGGCACTGGGCCAGGCTGATTAATGATTCAGGGGACAGAAATAACTGCAGGAAAGGCAGCCTTGCAGAGGGGCTCTCCTTCGTTAGCTAATTATGTTTTTCCTCCCATTTTATCCACCCAGGGAAGCGCTTCATTAACGCGGAATTTAGGTTACCCTGCCATGTCTCAGGCACATATTGGGGAGCAGGATTCAAAAACACGGGATTAGCTAAGAAACAACCTTCATTTTGTACTGCTGGAGCTGGCAATACTTCGGGAAAAGCATCTTCTGCATCCCAGGTGCGTGCCTGGATCAGCAGGTTTGTGCAAGCGCTCGGGGCCACGCTAAGATCTGACCACAGGGGGCTTTTCCTTTCACTCCCAGCCCTACTCTGACCCTTCCCAGGTTTAAATGCAGAGGGAAAAGATGTGGGAAAGGGATGCAGCAATGTTTAATGTTTAAGGTGCCAAGGCACCTCTGTCAGAACAGATGTGAGCGGCCTCGTGCCACACCGAGAGCTCCGCAAGGGCCGAGTTTCACCCCAGAATCAAAGTCTGAACAGGACAAGAACCACGGCCAGATGTTCCCAATAAAAACAACTGCCCTGGAACAGAAGTTATCCCTAACAAAGGCTGGGGTAACAGGAGAGCTGAGAGCAGCTCCCTGCCGGGAGGGAGCAGCATCACATGGCAGCCGCACAAAGGAGCGGCTGTTCAGCCTGACATCAGCACCCAGGGAAAACAGCTTGGGAATCGTCCCTGATACACCTAAGAGGGAGTTCTCAGAGCCAGGCAAGCCAGAGACAATGCTCTGCACCAGCTCTTTAGTGCAATGCTCTGGAACAGAGGAGATTTCTGATCAGTGGCCGAAATGATCTGTGAGGAAGAGGCAGCTGGGCATGGGACTGGGTGGCTGGGGATGGACTGCAAAGCTTCACCCGCTCACCAAAATGCTCCCAGGACCACAACCTGCTCTGCAGAAGCACAGGGAGGTCACAGCAACTCAGCAAACCACAAACGAGCTGCTAAGGGGAGAGCAAAGCTGGGGAGAGGGGAGGAGAAAACAAGCAGGACAAGTTCTGTAATACACCTCTTTTCAAAGCACACCTGTACAAGATATTCACTGAAATACCTGAAGTCTTCTGGAAGCACTGAAACTTGTAAATTCAGCAGTGTGAAAGTGGCTTTGCTCCTCCTGAGTGAGCACCATGACAAGGAAGCAGAGCACAAGAGCAACACCCACGGAGAAATCCCAACAGCAGCACATGAGGTCACCTGGGCAATCCCAACTGGACAATCTTATCTGCAGCTGCCCATCAGAACAGTAAAGTCCATGATGGATTTGGAGGAAATAGAGTCTCAAAGTAACTTTCTGAACGTTTCAGTGTGTTTTCTCTCCCTCGTATATCACGAGGATCTTCCAACCTGAAATAACCAACTAAGCCAATCTACCCGTGCTCCTTCTACCTCAGGAGAAGTTTTCAGAGGGCATCACAAAGCAGAAAACCAAAGTAAATGCTCCAGTTCCCCTCCCAAGCTTCCCCTTCACTATAGAGAAATCCCTGTGAAACAGATCAGCCAAACCAGACATTTCATTTCAGCAAGGAATAATGTTTCAAATTATCTGGGTATCAAATTAGCACAGCCCTTTCGGTGTCAGTGAAGGAAAGCCCTGACCAGTCCAGCGGGATACAGGAAGTTCCCATGAAAACTCAACGGGTTTAATGAAACAAGAGGTCAGAAACCACCTTCAAGAGCTGAGCCACGTGTGCTGTCACATGGTTTGTGTGACAAGGGACTCACTCCATACCTTCAACCCCAGCACAGACAACACATCCAATTATTTGGAGCACACTTCCACAGGCACATCAGAAATCCTGGAATGGTTTGGGATGGAAGAGACCTTAAATCCCAGCTCATTCCACCCCCTGCCATGGGCAGGGACACCTTCCACTATCCCAGGTTGCTCCAAGACCCGTCCAACCTGGCCTTGGACACTGCCAGGGATGGGGCAAAATCTCTGTCCTAAGAGTTAAGCATCACTTAAACAGTATTTCCCTTTGGAAAAACGAACACCAGGGCTTCCTTTGCTTCCAGTTTCTTTTCAGAGGACTTCACCACAACTTTCAGGCAAGTTCTGGTCGTGGTGCCTGCCAGCAGCACCAACACTGTCAAACACGCTCAGATCCAGCCGCTCCCAGGGCAGGGAGCAGCCAGGCTGGAGGAGCCGTGCTCCAGAAGGGCAGCTGCCAGAATTACCTTCTGTCTCCTCTCAAATCCCAGCTCCCAGTGAAGAACTCGCACGGTCACACTGCCAAAAGGCAAAACTGAGCAGAAACCCCAGTCCCAGCCCCATTGTGCTCACTATTCTTCACTAACTCCATGTGAAAAATTCCCCACATTCACCAAGACCATCCCTGCAGAGTTCTATTGTCTCCAATTATTAATTAAACATGCTCTGAGAGAAAGCAAATGCCTAAAATCATTTGCTTCTACTAAGCAACTCCCACACTACCCCAGTGCAATTCAGACAGTCTAAGTATATCCACGGACTGCAATTCCAGAGGGACCACCACCACAGGAACTCTCCCTTCACTCCAGTTCAAGCACACGCACGCACGAGCCACAGGAGACCCCAGCCAAGAAAACCCGGCCAATTTTCCTAAAAACCTGCTCAGTGTTGATAACTTGTCCCAGCTGAATATCCCGAGTGTCTTTTCACTCGGCCCAGCAGCAGCAGCAGCGGCTGTTTGGGTTTGTGAGGAGATCTGTGCAGCCTTTCATAACCAAGACAGATGCAACCCAGGCCATTCCTCACCTGGAACCATCCTGTACCCTACCTGCGTGATGTCCTGCCCTCTATCCGTGGCTTTTGCTGGATGAACAGCCCACAAACACTCCCCTGCAGCCAGGGTAACTCTCTGCCCAACAGCAACCGGGCATCAGACAGCCCAGACCTGCTCACTGGAATATTAAAATTACTGGGGGACCCTGACACTCAACCTCATCCTGCTGCTTTTTGCGGATAAAGAGAGAAAAATTTGCAGTTAAGTGTCTTCCGTGGAAGTCTGGTGATTAAGGATTTGAAGCTGCAAACAGCTGGGAGTTTGCTCAGGAAATCTGAGGGAATCAGAAGTCTGATTCCATCACTACTTCAGTGTCTGGAGGGACAAAGAAGACCTTGTAGCACAAGTTTTTTGTGTGGATGGTGAACCTTTGATACCTGAGTATGTGAAATGACTGGGGCATCTTTAATTGTTTATTTTATACAGAAACTTGACCACATACACACCTGCCAAAGGAGAAGGGGAAAATGCAACAGGAAAAGAAAGTATTGAAGCAAAGTACAAACAAGACCCAGCATTTTCCTGTTGCTCACAAGGAGAGGACACCACCAGGAAGGAGCTTCTCTCCTCCCTTCCTCGGGAGGAGTGAAACTTTTCCTTAAGCCATCCCTGCTAAAGCCACTCTCAGCTCAATTCCCAGAGCTGCCAGTAGGAAAAGTGACCGGGAAGAACAGCACAGTAAAACCCACGGAAAACCAGGATACTGAGCTCAGCTGTGACTCACAGCCCTCCTGGCTGTTTAACACCACGAAATGCCATCATTTGGTAAAAGCCACGGGAACATTATCACCAACAGACACACGCAACAAAAAGAATCTGGGATTCAACAATTAAAATCCTTTTTAATTTTAATAAAACCTTTAATTATGACCTCCCAAGCTCTAGGCAGACATTAACCTATATTAGCCTATAATTGGGTTTTTTTCTGTCTTCCCATTATCTTTCAGCTACTGAGTTTCCTAACCAGTCTTCAAGGCTGGGCCCTCACTGCATGATCTTTGGAAGTCTAAAACGAGAAGTACAGTAATAAAAGTGTATCCATAAGAAACTGAGAGTCGGGAGACATCCATCATGATTCCCCACCTCCCTGCATGTCCCAGAATTTCCTTCCACTTCTGTTCTTGCAGGCCAAATTCAATTCTACCCCAGCTAAGCCCAAACTGAATTAAATCATTTTGCACGCATAAGATTAGTCCTTGCTCCAAGGAATTTATAATTTAAGAAGCAGATGTGGAGGTGGCCAAGAAGTCAGAAAGAATGGCAGTGTTAGGATTACACAGATCCCATGTTCTGAAAAACCAGGAGTAAAACCCTGAGGCGGAGAACCACGGAAGAAGAGGGATGGAGCAATAAACACTGGTAAAAGTGCCCAGCACTCACTGGAGCACCTGGTACCAAACGAGACAGAGGAGAACAGGGTTAGTGCCCCACCTCAGAGCTGACTTGGAAGAAATTAAACACAAAGATTGGTTTAGAGATGAGCACTGAATGCAAAACCATGGGGACTGTGTGATAAATATGTGACAGCCAACGTAAAAGGCAGCAGGAAGCAGAACAGATAAAAACGCCGAGGTTAATTCTGCTCTGGTGGGCATTTCCTGAGCCTCAGCTGCCAGAACTGGCAGGGGAAGCTGCGAGAGCACCACGCAGCACCCTGTGAGCTCCATCCTGCAGGTGTGCTCTGTCCACACAACCTTCTCACCACTGTCCTGCCTCCAGACAACACAGGAACTGCATTTGAGAAGTTCGTTTAAACTAGCCTAAGTTAATGAGCTTTCCTTTCATTAAGTGGTTTATTTATTAATGGTTTATTATTATATTACTGAAGAAAATCAAGCTGAGCAACACTTCTGCTGACAACAGGGCAAGCCTCTGGAACAGGCAGGATTCTTTTGTTTCAGTGAAAGTTTATGTCTTTCCATTATTAAATAAATAAAAGTTCAAATACCAGCAGAGTTTTTAATGACTGCAAGCTTGGAGTGCCCTGTCCCCACCCCCCTTATCTCCAGTGAGTTTTGTTGTCTTTGCTTTCAGGGATTTGCAGTGAAAGGAAGATGAAAGTGTGAGCTGGAGGAAAAGAGGATTGAGAATTTATGACATCATTTTAATTCATGAAGTCATCTTGCCACAAAATGCCCAAACAATAGCAGTCCCTGCCCAGCCATCTCCACCCCAAGACTGCGTGGCTGCTTTGATTTGAAAAACCTACAAGTTTGCAGTAAGAAATTTTTGCTTAATGTTTCTTACACAACTTAAAACATTAAGATCTCTGGCTTTGATGTCTCTTGAAAGAAGTTTTACAGTCAGTAACCAAAAACTTGGATAATAAACAGAAAAATCACATCTGTTTCAACGCAGTTATTTCTTCTGAAGTGATACCTAAATACTGTGTTTCTCCATCAATATTCTTCTAGCTCCTCAGCTCATATTGCAGTATTTTACGTGATTTTTCTTCCAGAACAAATTAACAGGGCACTCGGGTTTATTTCTTTGTTGATGTACACACTGCGTTCAGTGAGGTTGCAAAATTCCCTGCAATGTTTGCTTTTAAATGGTCTGGTTGGCAACACATCCCCTGGGGAGGCACAGCAGAGGAGCAAGGGCTTGGCCGCTTTGATTCCAGAAACTGGAGGCAGGAGATGTTCATAAAGGTTGCAAAAGCTTTGTGTCTGCTGCCCTGGCAATATTTGTGGGGATCATTCTGCTTTAAAATGTGCTTACACTCGGGTTCTGCTGCCTCGGAGAGGAAGCACTTGTGTGTCTTTGATGAGTGAGTTACAGGTCACAGACAGAGTGGAGTGAGTCAGCCGCTCCTTCAACTCCAGCACAAGTCACAATGCAACTGCTGAAAGGACTTCTAGTAAACACCACTACTGACACAGCCTGGCCCACTACCCCTCCAGAGACTCTGAGTGGCTCTAAGAAGTTCCTAAAACCACTGGTTGGTGACACTCTTAAAGCTGCTCTTCTCAGTTCAGCTAAGCACATCATCACCACCTCCCCCTCTAAAAAGATAACCAGAAAAACCCAACCCCAAAGCAAAGAAACCCAGTCAAACACATCACCAGCAACTTCCACTACTGTGTTTTCCAATACTGGGGATGGTAAAAGCCCAGCCTACATGCATTGGCAGTTTTGTAATACCATTACATAAGAACTATTTAACTACAGCAACAGATTCGAAAAGCAGCAGCAGCAGTCACGGCTATGCTGGTTCACACATCAGGAAAAAAAAAAATCAATAAAGGGAGCCATGAATTTTGTAAACATGCATTTGACTGTCACAGAGAGTGGACTGGGATTCGGGATTTCAACACCCTCAAGAGCAGAAGCCTTTCAGCTCAGAGCTACCAGGGTACCGCCACCCTGACGGGAGAAAACAAACAGCACCACTGTTGCCATTCCAACTCCACCAGAACCAGCTCCAGCTTTAGAAGAGCACCACGAAAAGCATCTCTGAGAAGCCTGAAGGGCTGCCTTTGGAAAGCTGGGAGCGGTTTTCTACCTGATGCTCTGCGTGGATGTTGTCCCCGGTGGGCCAGCGGTGTTTGCTGTTGTTGTAGCCGCCGCCGCCTCCTCCCCCGAGCTGCTCCCCGTGCTGCCTCTGGAAGAAATAATCCACCATGGCGTCGTCCTGGGAGCGCCCCGCCACTCCTATGGATCCCGGCACGGGGCTGGAGTGTGTCCCTGCTGCAAGGGCCTGGTTTGCAGCTGGCTGTGGCTGAGCCTGTGAGCCTGTGCCAGATGTCAGTACCACAGGCATGGTGGGGTTGGCTGTGTCTTGGGCGTGCTGCTTCAGGTGGGGGCTGAACGAGTCCTGCCACAGAACTGCTTTTCTCTTCAAAACGCACGCTACGCTCATTCCACCAACACCTGCAGGGGGGAGATGGGGAAAGAGAGGGAAAAGAGACATGAAATCCTCCCAGCTGCGGCTTTGCGTGTTTAGTAACACACCCATCTTGTGACTGGCAGGGGAACATTGCTGTGGCAAACGTGACTCCTTCAACACTCCCTCGCTCCGTGAGCCCAGCAGCTAAAATACCACTAAAAATGCACAGAAATCCCCCATTCTGTGCTGCACGGGGTTAGCAGGGTACACAGGATGCCCATGAGGGAGCAGCAGAATGGCAGCTTCTGCGATGGACAACACACTGACCGGAAAACTGCTGGGAAAAAGCCCCCAAAAATCCCCACGGAAAGCAGTGACACCAGCAGAACCTGCCGTGCCCATTTACACCTGGCAAAAGAGGCCAGGCCCCCCATCCATACAGACACTCGAGGCCCCCTGGATCCCATTCTATCCCAAAGTATTCCCTCAGTCATGCAAAGCAACAGTTTGGTTTGGGGTTGGTTTTTTTTTTGCAATGCAAACTTAAAATCCTGGATTTCTGCTCGTACAGTTCATGAAGTCCCAAGCACGACGTGCACTCTCCCTGCTAACTCAGAAGGCAGTAAAACCCATGGACAAGCTTTATGAAATTCCCTGGAGAAAGAGCAGCTAACCTGGGACCTCGGCAGAACTTTCCAGAGCAGGCACAGCCAGCACTGCTGGTCCTGCTGTCGATGGCACTGGGGGAAATTGAGTAACTCCCAACACATTTTCACTGAACACCCCAATAAATGAAATACCCCAATAAATGAAACACCCCAAACGTTTTGCATACATCCAAAAGACCTGCGTGCAGGAGGGAAACCTGCAGATTAAGCCGAAGCAACTCACTAACATCCCATTCCCCAAATATTTTGATAACATTCCAGCAGCACAAAACCACAGAAGTCTGTTTGTTATTTTAAGGCAGGACTATCAGAGCAATAAAGACACTACAGGTGTGAACAGCAAAGTGTTTCCCCCTGCTATATAATGCTCACACACAAGTCAAACTCATTTTTAAAGGCATGGGATAGTCTGAATTAATCTTTATTAAAAAGATCAATAGTTTATGACTTCAGGTACCCAAATGCAGCCCCACTGAGAGTTCTGAGGATGAAATTGGGGTGGTGGAGCCCTGAGAACCTCCTGGCACAGCTGCAGAGCAGCCCCAGGATGTTTTACTGCTGTACCTTGGTGGCTGCAGACCTTGGCCCTGCTCCTGCCAGCAGCTCCAGGGGCATGAAAGGCGGCTCTGTTCCCTCCCTGCTCCTCGTAGTAGCCCTGAACAACACTCAACTACTACAAACAACTTCCAAGAACAATTTACTAACAGTGGGGACACCAAAATAAAAAAGCCCGGCCCTATCTTTGACCAAACTTTGCCAGGTTTGCCCCACGAACTGAGCACAGGGTTAATATTCAGAGGAAAATGACTCTAAAAACTGCAGAGATCAGGGTTTTTTAATTGCACCTCCAACATAATTTGTTGCTGCACACACACACACAGCCCCCACGGCCACTCTGCAGGGCTTTTTATACACTCACAACTTAAATACCAGGGACACCCAACAGGACTCACTCCTCTGGCTTTCAAAGAGTCTGGAAATCACCACCTTCCCCAAATACTTGAAAAAAACACTGAAAACACGATATGACTAAATCTTGAGTGATTTTAAGACTACAGCTCAAATTAATGGCATTTTCCTCTTAGTTTCACTTTAGCAAACAGTATCAAAATCCTTCAGCGACATCACATGAAGCACTCAAGCTCCTCTATGCAATACGAGCAACAAAAAAAAGTAATTAATGGTAAGAAATTCATTTATCATCAAACTGAGGTGTGTATTAAGTGAAGCAATGAAATCTGAGCGGCCTCTTGAAAGGAAGTTACAAGTTATCTCAGGGCAGACTTTAAAAAAAAGAAACAAAGGAAGATACTATGAATCCCCACCAAAAAAATGTCCAGTATCTGTAAGATTGTGACAAGCCCATTTCCAGGGGAAAACAAGGTACAAAGTTGCACTGCCACAGCCTTTGCTCCCTCAAAAGGCTGCGGGTCCCTCTGTCCACAGGCACTAATTAATTTATGGGTTAATAAAGGTGCTCTCACAAAAATCGGGGAGGGTCCAGAAAATCTCAGTCAATGGATTGAAGGAGAGGCTGCTCCCAGACGCTTCCCCTTTGGGCTGCTCCGAACACGAGCGGAAAACTTGGCAAAGGCGACATTTTGAAAGGGAGCAAAGGGGAAGGGAGCACTGTGGGCAGCTCAAGTTGAGTTCCAAGCCGTGTTTTTATGGGAATGCCGCGTTCGAGGCGGCGGGACAGCTGAATCCTGTCATTCAAAGCTCCCGGAGCCCCGGGAATACGCGCAGTCACCTACACCGGCACTCGCAAACCCGCAGGGCCTTCAGAGCCTCTTCTCATTCGCAAACTCCTCCTAAAAATAGAGGATCAACTTTTCCCAGGTGAAAGCGTTCGCTGGGCAGAATCCCGGATTTGCAAACAAAGGCTTCCACGCTGCTACACCGCGCTCAGGGCAGGCAGTTCTGCTTTTCCCTGGATGAAAACACAGCGTGGAAATGAAGAGCTCCGTGTTATCACTGCAGGCAGAACGCTTCCGATTATGGGACATTCCACAAACGGCAAAAAACTTGGGAGAAATCTCCCTGCAAGTTTGAAGCACCGGTGGTGACAACACTGAATAAAGGAGCTCTAATCCACGCAGAGCCCGGCTCCACAGCCGGATCCTCACGGCTCTGGTTCCACATTCCCCCCAAAATCGCAGATTATTACAAAATTAACACGGTGTAAAACGCCCGTTCCAAAAAAGTTCAACCCCAGAGCACAGAAGTTTGGGCTGGGTGGGTTTTTTTTGGAAAGTTCCACTGGAAATGAAAGCAGAGCCATTGTTTGAGAGCTGTGTGGCCTAGCAGAACTTTTAGCGTTATCCCTGTGTTTTCCTGAAAACCTGGGGGGACGCAGCACTGAATTCCTGACCCATCGGATTCCCAAAAGCAGCATTAAAACCCTGGAGGACCCACGGTACCCCTTACTCCACACCTCCATCCCTCTTAAGAAAGGAAATTCCTTACTCATGATCTGCCTAATAAAATCTCTGCTCCGAACAAAGTTATTAAACATTGACCAAAGCAAACAACAACAACAACAAACAAAAAATCAGAGCATTTCTCAGGTTGGGGCGAGAGGCTCTTAAAATTCCAAGTTTGCAGCTCACAGGGGCCGAGGCTGTTGTTATGTGAGCACGAGATAAAAACAAGGGGGGGAAAAAAAAAAAACCCACACAAACACAAAACCCCCAGGGTCACCCAGCACATCCAAAAGGATTGTCCGCTTTTTTCCTCCCTCCCGCTGCCAGCCCCGACCCCCTCCTCTTCCAGGGACCCCCAGAGCCGCCGAACCCCCCCCAAAACCTGGGGAGAAGGAACCCAACCACCCCCTCGGAGCCCCCGGGGCAACAAAGCGAGGCCTCGGCCGGAGCGACAGAGCCGCCTGGGATTGAAGTCCCGGGAGCACGGGGAGGCCCCCCGGGGTTAAACCCCTCCCGGAGAACGGGGAGACCCTCCCCAGGAGAGGGGGAGCCCCCCAGGCGAAGGGGGAGCCCCCGGCGGGCCGGGCCCGGGGGGAGGCGGGCGGGGGCCGGGATGGGCCCGCGCCCCCCCAACAATAACCCCCGTCCCCGTTACCGGAGCGCCCGCGGGGCCGCGCTCGGGGCCCGGGGGTCCCCCGCGCCCCCTCCCCGCTAACAATGGGCCCAGGCCGCGGCCCCGACACGGAGCCGGGCGGGAGCGCCGGCGCCAGCGCCCCCGCCGCCGCTCGCCTTCGGGGCGGCCTGGGGCCGCTCCTCCCGCGCCCCCCGCCAATATGCGCCCACGGGCGGGTCCGCGGGGGTCCGCGGCGCGGCGGGGCCGGCCCCGGGCCGGTACTCACGGGCGGAGCGCTCGGATGCAGACGGATGCCGGGCCCCCCCCGGCCGCTCGCCGCTGCCTCTCCCCGGCCGCTCACTCCGACAACATGGCGGCGCGGCGGGGCCGCGGCCGCGCTGCACCACGGGAAGGCGAGGCCGCTCCAGCGCCGCCGGGACGGGGCGGGAGGGCCCGGGAGGGAGCGGGGAGGGACCGGGAGGGACACGGTGGGATAGGGTGGGGTGGATCGGGATGGACCGCACCGGGACGTGCCCGAGCTGTACCCCGACGCTGCCCCGCTGCCCACGCTGGGGTCAGCCCGCAGCGCCCGCCCCGTGTGGCCCCTGCCCCGGCCGGGGGTGCGGGCACAGCCCCGCGTTCTGCCCCGCGCTGCCGCTGGCACCGCCACCAGCGCTCGCCGGGATGGCGGGGATGTGGCGGAGCCCCTCCAGCCTGGGCATCCTGATTTCCCCTCTTGTCCGGGCAGCCTGAACCCTCCGCACCCCGCCGCCCGGACACCCCAAGCCTCCCAGCCCGAGGCCCCCCAGTCTGTGCCCCCCGAGTCCGCCCAGCCGTGGCACTCCCAGCGTGTGCACACCCAGCCCCTCCAAGCCGGGACACCCTGAGCCCCCCAGGCTGAGCCCCCCCAGCCTGGTCCCCCCGAGCCCCCAACAGCGGGGATCCCCCTCCTGCCCCAGAACCGCCCCGGGGGCACCGAGCGCCGGCTGCCGAGCGGCGCCTCCTCGCCCTCCACCAACAGCCAAACACAATTCTGGGCTGGTTCTCCCTTCCTGCTCCCCCCAGCACGTCCCCTGCCCACAAAGCCGGGGCTGCGGGGGAACTACAGCCCCCGGCGTGCGGCGCTGGGCGCGGAGCCCGGGCAGGGCAGGCGGCGCTGGACGCTGGGAGCGGTAGTTCTGCCCCGGCTCCTCCATGTTAAAGGGGCAGCTCGGGGGGCAGCGCCTTTGTGCCCCTCCTGCCCTTCGTGCCCCGCCGAGCCGCGCTCCTGCGGGCTTTGCGGGAGGCTGAGCGCTTGCTGCGCCCATGGGTTTTTTTCCCTCCCTCCTGGCCAGGCGCGCAGGGAAACAGGAGGGAAGCGCCGGCGCTGGGAAGAGCTCGGGACATGCCCTCACTTGCACGGAGAGAGAAGCGGCAGCTGTTTGCGAGGGCTCCGGCCGGCCATGGGGCACAGAGCCCGCTCCAGAAGGGTCCCTGCAGCCGCAGCTTGTGTGGGTTATGTGCGTACAAGAAGTCACTTCGAGCCGAGTTCTCGGTCATTAAAACACGAGCGAAGCTGGACCCAGCCCTGCCTTGCATCCATTTTCTGCTCGGTGGGCTGCCGGGGTGATTGATGCGCGTTTCCACCACCACGCTGCCTCTTCCAGCGTGCACCCCCTTGAGGGGCCGCGGGACCTCACCCGGACCCCCAAAAACCTGGGGGAACACGGCTTGAAGGGTTCGGTGCTGAGTGCCCCCGGCCGGGCGTGACAGGGGACGGACAAGGTAAACAGCGAGCAGAGGTTTTCCCTGCTGAGGGTGGGTTTGGAGCCGAGCCTTGTACAGACACCCAGAGGTGTCTTTGGCCAGCAGCAGCCTGGCTTGTGTGACCTGGGAAAGCCCTGCTGGATAAACTTGGCTCTGCTGGGCTCAGCTCTGCTGTGACGCTCAGCGTGGACCCCTCTGAGCACCCCACGAGTGGCCGAGATGTGGATTCTGGGTCATTCCTGTGGCTCCCGTGTCTTGAATTCCCTGAAGAGGGGAAGGGACTGGAGAGGGAATCCTGTGAGGAGCGGCTGAGGGAGCTGGGAAGGGGCTGGAGCCCCAGGAGCGGCTGAGGGAGCTGGAAAGGGGCTCAGCCTGGAGCAAAGGAGGCTCAGGGGGGCCCTTGTGGCTCTGCACAAGTCCCTGACAGGAGGGGGCAGCCGGGGGGGTCGGGCTCTGCTGCCAGGGAACAGGGACAGGAGGAGAGGGAACGGCCTCAGGCTGGGCCAGGGGAGGTTTGAGTTGGATATCAGGCAAAGTTTGGATATCAGGCATTGGCACAGGTGGTGAAGTCACAACCCCTGGAAGTGTTCAAAAAACGTGTGGATGTGGCACTTGAGGACGTGGTTTAGTGGTGAGCACGGCGGTGCTGCGTTAATGGTTGGACTGGATGACCTTAGAGGTCTTTTCCAACCTCAATAATTCCGTGATCCGGTGGCGGCCCGTGCCATGTCCCCAAAATGCCAACGGTGCGAGCAGGGCCAGCCTCTCGCTGCGGTGGGAATGTGAATGGTGGAGCTGTGTCCTCTGGGCACTGGACCAACTAAATCTGTCTGCACACCCTGCTCCTCTGGTTCCACCCATCTCCTGGGCACCCTGGGCTGATACAAGGCACCAGCGATGGCTCCTGGGTGACAAAGATTTGGGCTGCAAAGCCGGAGAGGTCAGGAGCCCTTTGTCCTCAATGGGGACAGAGGTCTGGGGTGTCCCTGGCCATTTTTGGGGTGCTGTGCCTGCAAGCTGCCGTCCCTGACACCCCACCAGGCTGTCCCTGAGCTGTCCTGCTGGCGGTGGCCCAGAGGTCCCCGAGCAGCGCTGACCCTCAGCTGCGAGGCAGAGATAAGAGCTGTGCCACGGCGGGCTCAGCACACACCCAGGCTGCTTGCTGACACTGGAAACGTGCTTTCTGTTAATTACACCTGGGATAATTGCATTTATGCCGGTGTAATGAGAGGGGGAGGGAAGGAGTCCTGCTGGGGATGAAGCGTGAGCAGTTCGAACCCGCATTTGCCAGTGAAGTTTGCTGGATTTAGGGAGATTTAGGCTGGATTTAGGGAGAAATGGCGTGTGGGGACACGCAGTCCTGCGGCTGTGAGGCTGAGGGGGTGTTTGGGTCTCATCTCCAGCACTTCCATCCCTCCCACAGCCTCTTCTGCCTCCCACCGCTGCCATCCTCTCTTCTGCCTCAGACCTTGCCCGAGCTCCCAGCTTGTTGCAATCCATGGAAAAGTCTCCCACTGGGAGAACATGCTGCTCCAAAAACTTCAGAGCCAGCGTGGGAGGAACAGGCAGTGAAATAACTTCCACCTCCACAGGAAAAACCTTCTGGGGGTGGAAAGGTCCTTCTGATCTTCGTTGCACCGTTGGCTGCCCAGAGCTGCCCCAGCTGCCTGGCCCTGGCTGACCCCACGCCAGTCCTGGCAGAAGTTATCCTGGGATACGTCTTCATCTGCAAAGGGAAAAAGGCACCTCCAGAAGGCGATTGGTGTCCTCCCATCTCCGAATGACTCCCTAGAAGGGCCTTTCTCCCTTTGTTCCCCACGGAAGGGGCTCCAATCCACGGTGCTCTTCGCTGAACGTCAAAATTCCACATCCAGACACAATGCCCAAATCCAGACCCTCCCTCCATGCTCTGCCCAGGCGCTGTTCCTGGTGGCACGGTGCCCAACACCGCGGAATCTTCTCTTTGAAGAGTGAACCAACCCAGCTCTGCTGCCGTGATTCATCCTCCGGGGAGCAGAGCTTCCCACAGCTCCGCAAGGGAGACACCTGCACGGGACAGGGGCTTCACCTGGGAGAGAAAACACATTGGGGGGGTCTCCTAAAAGTGGCTTCAGTGCTGTCCCAGGCAGCCCTGGCTGTCCCCAGCCTTGGGACCCAGCACTTTTATTCCGATGACAATTCAGTGCCCGCAGTTAAAAGCTAAATTGGAGGAAAGAGGATCCCGCTCTGTGTAGGGCACCAGCATTTTCTTGGCCATCAGAAACAAAAATAAAATAAAAAAATCCACTAACTGACTCAATTTTTCCCAAACCAAGCCAAAAAACTGCTGAGGTCTTTATGCAGAATATTTTCAGAGTGTGCTGGCTTGACCAAAAACTCCTTGAAGAGCCAAGTGCATCATTGATTTGCATCACTGGGGCAGCGTTTCGTCAAACCCCGGCGCCGTGAGACGCAAAATGATGACCAGCCCTGAGCTGGGCAGCTCCAGTGCTGCTCCTGAGCACATCCACTGCTCCAGACACCCCAAATCAGGGACATTCCCAGTGTCACCTTCATGGAAACGCTTCCTGAGCTGGACTCGTCGCCAGCAGCGGCCGGGGAAGGTCCCCAGGTTCTGCAGCAGCCCCGAGCCATCGGATAAAGCCCTGGTTTCCACTGACACCTTTTGCCCAAGGGTTTCTTGCCATGCTCGTGTTGAGACACCCAGAGCAGAGTTTTTTCTTTTCAGGAGTCCCAGCCAAGTGTCTAAAAGCGGCTGCTGAAATGTTGTGGTTGTGGGAAGCTGCAGAGACTCCTGGCTGCGGACCCACCTGGCAGCAGCGGGGTCTGAAAGCTGCGTTTTGGCTGCAGAGCTGCTTTTGCTTCTGAAAATACAGCTCCCAAGAATTTTAAAAGTTTTTAAGCAGCTCCCACCCACCAGCTGGGCTTAGGGCTGCGCTGAGCTGGACGTGGAGTCCCCGACATGGGGTGCAAGGACAAAGCTCCGCGGGGGGATTGTCCCGAGGGTGCTCAAATCCCACGGTTTCCTCTCCGTGTTCAGGGAGGCTGCTGGGAAAGCCGTGCCACATCCCATGGCTGGGAAAGAGCCGTGCCAATGCCTGCCTCTGCATCCCAGGGAATGGGCTTCCAGCACAGGGTGGGCCTGGAGCTGCTGGAGAGAGTCCAGAGGAGGCACCAGGATGACCAGAGGGATGGAGCAGCTCTGCTGTGGGGAAAGGCTGGGAGAGCTGGGATTGTCCAGCCTGGAGAAGAGAAGATTTGGGGTGACCAAATTGTGACCTTCCCGTACCTGAAGAAGCTACAAGAAAGGTGCAGAGGGAATGTTTCCAAGGGATTCAGGGCCAGGACCTAGGCAATGGCTTCCCAGTGCCAGAGGGCAGGGCTGGGTGGGATCTTGGGCAGGAATTGTTCCCTGGCAGGGTGGGCAGGGGCTGGCATGGAATTGCCAGAGCAGCTGTGGCTGCCCCTGGATCCCTGGCAGTGCCCAAGGCCAGGCTGGACATTGGGGCTGGAGCAGCCTGGGACAGTGGGAGGTGTCCCTGCCAGGGCAGGGGGGTTGGATTCAGGTGATTTTTAAGGCCCCTCCCAACCCAAACCATTCCCTGGTTCTGTGATCCCGGTGATGTGCTCTGCTGTCCCTCCTCCCCTGTGCCACAGCAGGAGACAGCCAGAGGCTGAGAAACAGCCCCGGAGAAGTGAAGATAACCCCAGGATGGATTTATGGGATCCATAATAGGCTGAATCCAGGATAAGAGACACATGGGACTTCTTCTCACTCTATGGGGTCAAGAAGGTGTTTTCCCCAGGGCCCAGGCAGCAAGGAATGGTTTTTTTGGGGGGAAAACGTTTGGCAGACAAATGATTTTTGGTTTTGGCAGGCACAGGGGGTCTAGTGTCATTGGGAAGGATCCGTGAGTGCCCCTCTGCCACAGTAAAAATGAGGATGGAGCTGAGGAACCTGCAGGAGCAGCAGCCACACAAACACCCGCCAGAGCTGTAAACCAGGAAAAAGGAAATTCGCGTTCGGTTTAAAAACCGCTGGGGTTTTCCCCCCCGTCCTCGCTGCCGAGACGTGTCACAGCTCTGCTCGCATTCCCACCCTTCCAGCAGCCCTTTGAGCCGGCTGCCAAACCCTGCAGGGATCGTGGGGAGAGAAAACAGGAGCGGGGAGAGATCCCGAAGGGTTAAAAGGTGCAGCTGGGGTGCGAGAGCCGCTCCCCTTGCAGACGGGCGAGGGTTGAGCTGTGGGGACAGCAGCTGGATGGAGCTCAGAGCCGGGAGCTGCTGGGATCTGAACGTTCCTGTGGCTTCACAGAGGAGGGTTCAGGTGGTGGCACCTTCGTCCCAGGGGGGAGGTGGCTGTGGTGTCCCCGCTGAGTGACCGCTGTCCCCGTGGTCGAGATCCAGCTGGGAAGGAGCTGCAGGATCCATGGCCAGGTCCTGGCAGAGCCTTGTCCCTGCTCAGGGCAGCTCACCTGCCCCGTCTGTGCCTCCAAACACCCCAGGCCAGCCCCAGCCAGGGCTGTCCCTGTGTGAGGTCTCGCTAGGTCACCCCAAAATCCGAGCTGGATGCCTACAGCCCTACAGCTGCTCTGTGGGCCCCAGGAGGGGTGGGTGGGACACAGGGGCCCCTCCACTGCTGGTGCCCGCTGGGTGAGGGAGGCAGACGCTGCCTGGGGACACTTCCCACCCACCCGGTGCCACCTTGTCCCCAAATGCTGCCTCCTCAGTGGGATGTGAGACTCCCCTCTTTGGGGTCATCCCTCACCCCGGTCCATTCCTTGTCCCAAATTCCGTCATTAGCGCTCCGAAGCAGGAGGCTGATTAAGCTTTCCAGCTTGTTTGTTATCATTGAAGACATCGGGGCTGGATTTTCTCAACAGCAATTACGTGACTCAGCCCTCTGGAAGCCTCCTGCCCTCCTGTCCGCATGACTTCTCCTCACAGCCCCACAGCCTGATTGCGTTTCTGGGGAGTGATTTCCCTCTGCCAGCTCCCTGCTCCTCATTTGCATTGCATCAGCCCTTTCTCGGGCTGCAGATGGGAGAGGGATGCTCCGGCTTCCTCCTGCTGCTCTAACAGGATCATGGAATCACGGAATGGTTTGGATTGGAAGGGAACTTAAATCCCACCCAGTGCCACCCCTGCCCTGGCAGGGACACCTCCCACTGTGCCAGGCTGCTCCAGCCCCAATGTCCAGCCTGGCCTTGGGCACTGCCAGGGATCCAGGGGCAGCCACAGCTGCTCTGGCAATTCCGTGCCAGCCCCTGCCCACCTTCCCAGGGAGGAATTTCCTCCTAACATCTCATCTAAATCTCTTTTAGTTTAAAACCTTTCCCCTTTTCCTTCCACTCTCTCCTTGCAAAAAGTCGCTTTTCCTCTTTTTCTATCACCATCTCCAGAGCCAAGCTGGGCTGGAGCACGCCATCGAGACCAGAGGATCCTTCCCCTGCAGACCGAGCTATTTATTGGGATATCTGTGTGTACTGGAAAATATTTACTATTACTGGAGCAGAGTCACAGGGCAGCAGAGCTCACACAGGAGCAAGGGGTGAGCGGGGACTCACGAGGGTGCCGGGCACTGCCCAGGCTCCCCAGGGAATGGGCACGGCCCCGAGGCTGCCAGAGCTCCAGGAGCGTTTGGGCAGCGCTGCCAGGGGTGCCCAGGGCGGGATTTGGGGTGTCTGGGCAGGGCCTGGGGCTGGCCTGGATGGTCCTTGGGGTCCCTTCAGCTCAGGATGTTCCGTGACTCTCTAATTTTGCATTATTGGTCTCGCAGCCAGAAGGTTTCCCAGTCCCCAGCCCCACTCTTCACTTCCAGCTTCCCCAGACTTTATTTACTGGTGTTTAATCTCTCCAAATCGCCCTCGTCACTCTGCAGAGGGTGACAAGGAGCTGTCCCGGGGTGGCCCCGGGGCCCTTCCCAGGGCGCAGCTATCTGCTCCCTGCACCTTCCTGCTGTGTCCCCAGCTAAGACAGAAAACAACAGCCCCAAAACGGTCACGTTTCTGAGGCCATCGCCCTGCCAGCTCCTGGGCTCGCCTGCATGAACGCCTGTCCGCTGTCACCTTCCAGCGGGGGCCGGAGGTGACGGGAGCCCTGCCCAGAGCATTCCTCTAGGGACGAAGGGCTGGGGATTCCGGGGCCTCCCCGCCACGCCGTGTCATGGCTGATGTGCTTTCAGGAGGGTGTCCTTGGGGTTGTCACATCTCGCACCTGGCAGGGACCCCTGGAGAACCATCCCTCCTTGCTATGGAGCCAAAGAGGGAAGAACAAAACCCCGAACGTGTCCCTTACTCGATTGAGCACCGGGAGCCAGGGCGGACCCATCGCTGTTCCATTCCCCCTCTGCATCCCCCGGCCTCGCTCCCCTCGGCTCCCGTTTCCCTGGAACTCAGCACACCTAGGAGCGCCCCAGCTGGATCCGCACACCCCCGAGCCCCTGAAAAGCGTCTCTATGCCTTTATTGGCAGCTGTGAAAGCGGCTTTTTTCCTCCTTAACATCTGTGCCTCGCCGGGCTCCGGCGGCTGCGGGAGGGAAAATTCATCCTTTGTTGCTCCTCCGCCGTTTCTTTGCCGGGGTTGGGATGGAAGAAAATCAGCTCGTTTTTCTTCAAATCAGCTCGTTTTTCTTCCTGCCCTTCCTGTTTACGGCCACGCTGGGGGTTCTTGGGCGCTGCTCGGACTCGGTAATTACAGCTCAGCCCCGGCAGGGAGGGGACAGGGCTGTGGGGAGGGGACAGGGGCTGGGGACAGGGGACAGGGGCTGTGGGAGGGGACACGGCTGTGGGGAGGGGACAGGGGCTGTGGGAGGGGACAGGGGCTGTGGGGAGGGGACAGGGGCTGTGGGCAGGGGACAGGGGCTGTGGGGAGGGGACAGGGCTGTGGGAGGGGACAGGGGCTGTGGACAGGGGACAGGGGCTGTGGGAGGGG
>NW_024581049.1:982259-984033 GCF_017639235.1 Corvus kubaryi
CCCTTCAGGCCCTGCAAGGGGCTCGCAGCTCTCCCTGGAGCCTTCTCTCTCTTCCTGGGACAGTCAGGATCCTGGAGCTGGCACCGGACAGGATCCTGGGACAGGCAGGATGCCGCTCCCGGCTACCCGCTGCTCTTCATCCCCGCAGCAGCATCTGCACCTCGGGCTGAGCTCTGAGCTGCCCCCCCCCCCTCCCTCCCTCCCCTCCGGGCAGGGCTCCCTGACCCCCCGATGAGTCATTGTCCTGCAGCCGGCTGATTTCCTCCCGCACACCATATGCCCGAGGCTCGCCGGGGATTTAACTTCTCATTTCGCTGCGTTTTGAAGAGATTTGGCCGCTTTGATTCCCCGCGGGCCGCGACCGAGGGTGCTGCGAGAGCATCGCTCGCCCCGTCCCTGACCTCCCCCCCTCCCATTTCTGGGAGTTTTGGCCCCAAAAAAATGTTTGTGTTCAGGGAGAAACCCCCCCGGGCAGTGTCCGGCTGGGCAGCAGGATGCCCGATCCCTAAGGAATGTTCTCCAAAGCCGCGGGGTGATGGAGCATCCCTGGAGCTCCGGCCACATCCCGGCCCAGCCCCAGGGACGGCCGCACCCCGAAGGCGCTCCAGGATCCCACATCCCCACCCCGACCCCCTCGCAGGCCCCCTCCCTCCCCCAACCTCTCTTTTTGAGGCAGTTTAAGGTATTTTGGCTGATTTGGGCTCTGCCAACGCCCTCCCTTGCTCAGGGGGAGGCCCGGGAACCGCGGGAAGCGGCTCCGTCGCGCAGCCCCCGCCCGGGAAGGGGAATCGGCCGCGATTTCAAGGAGAGGAGAGCGCGGCTGCTGAGGAGGCGCAAACAGCGCTGCGAACCCAGGGACTTCATTTAATGACTTGGAAACAAGTTCCTGACCTACTTCCATCTGCAAAAACCTCCACAAAATCGCAGACGGGGAGAAATTAAAGGCGCCGGGGCCTCAATCCCTCTCCAGCATCGCGCGGGGATGAGCAGGATGCGGCCCCAAGCTGGGAAGAGGCCCCAGTGCAGGAGCAAAACTGCGGCAGGAGCAAAAATTGGGGTGAAAGAGGCACAAATGGGGTCCTTCCCCAGCTGGGGCCATCCCTTGTGGATGCCGCCGGTTTTGGGGGGCTCCCGGTGGCTGCACGGCCCCTTTGACCCCCCCAGACCGGAGCTCCCACGGCGTGGCTGGAGCGTCCCAGCTCCCTGGGGTCGGGATGTGGCACTGCGGTGTGCGGGGTCCCTCGGCCCCAGCACCCCCCGCCCGTCCCACGGCTTTCCCTCCCTCTCTCATTTTATCCCCCCACCCCTTTCCCAGTTTTATTTATTTAATTTCCCCGCATCCGGCGGCGTTGCCATGGGAACGCAGCCCCGGCTGGATGCGCCTGTCTGGACGCTGCACCCCGGGATCCCGATGGAAATCTGCTCCATGGGATGCAGCCCTGGGGGCGGCCCCACCCGGGTGTCACCCTTGGGTGCCCTCCAAGCCCTGATCCCACATCCGTGCTCCCGGCTCCATCCATCCCATCAGGGAGGGCTGGGAAATGCAGCCTTGGGGTGGCTAATGGCAATAAACTTTATTATTTTAATTTTATTTTATTTTATTTTATTTTATTTTACTTTATTTTATTTTATTCTATTCTACTTTATTTTATTTTATTTTATTTTATTTTATTCTATTTTATTCTATTCTATTCTACTTTATTCTATTCTACTTTATTTCATTTTATTATTCTATTCTATTCTATTCTATTCTATTCTATTCTATTCTATTCTA
>NW_024581049.1:984043-988429 GCF_017639235.1 Corvus kubaryi
TATTCTATTCTATTCTATTCTATTCTATTCTATTCTATTCTATTCTATTCTATTTTAATTTCCCCTAAATGGAGCAGATCAAACCCGGCCCCTCCCGTTCTGGCTCCATCACAGGGAAGGAAAACTGAGGCACAGCATTGAGACACTCCCCCAAAACCTTCCCGGTGCCCTGAGATGCTGGGCACGCTGAAATCCAGGGAATTTGGTGTTCCCACAAGGAGAGGGGACGCTCCATCACCACCTCCCGAAGATTCTCACCCCAGGAGGAAGCTCCTCCTCATTTCCACCCCGAAAACAAGGCCCTGAGCTCTGTCAGCTCCCAGACTGTGGGGTTTGGGTGCATTTGGCTCCTGACAGCTCTGGCGCCCCCATAAAGACCCCCGGGAATCTTAATAGGAATTTTTTTCCCTGAAAAATCCACAAATTCCCCATTTCCCCAGGAGTCCAACCGATCAATCTCTGACAAAACACCACATCCCCTCAACTCTGATGCAACTCTGCATTGACCGGGCTCTGACACAGCCCCCAGCCCTTGTTGGCACCATCCCATAAACGCTGCCCTGGGATCCCTTTCCCCCTCCTGCCTCCCAGCCAGGAAACTTTTCCACGCCGAGGGAAAGCCGAGGCGATCGAAGCAGCTCAATTCCCCGCCCGGCCGGCACCGCGATGCCCTCCCGCCCACCAGGCTTGATGTTCCCGCGGGGAATCCTCCGTCCCCTCGGGATGGAGCAGGAGGGAGGATCCCGCTAATGCCGGCCTCGTGCTCAGCATCCCCCGGCGTCACCTTGCAGCGCCCTTGGATGCGCTGCTGGGGGCACACGGGGTGGTGGCACTTGTGGGACGGGGTGAGAGGGGGCCAGGAGTGTCCCTGGAGAGGGGAATGTGCACCGGGAACAGCCCAGAGGGGAAACTGAGGCACGGGGCTGTGACCACAGCGGGAGCCGGCATTCCGGTGAGGCTGAGGTGGTGATCCTGCCCTGCTGTGCCTCAGTTTCCCTGGAAAACGGGCTGATTCCTGCTCCATGCAGCACCAGGAGCATCTGCTCTCCTGGCCAGGGGCAGCAGCTCCATCGGAGCAGGTCTGACAGGGAAACTGAGGCACGGCAGGGTGGGGGGAAGCTCCAGCCCTGGGGAAAGGCCGTGCCTCGAGGACACCGGGCTGGGAGCTGCTCCGGACCCGTGGGAGCAGGGCCAGGATCTCTGGGGTGGCCAGAGAGCCTGCTGTCCTATGGGAGCCATCCATCCCATCCCATCCATCCATCCCATCCATCCATCCCATCCATCCATCCCATCCCATCCATCCATCCCATCCCATCCCATCCCATCCCATCCCATCCATCCCATCCCATCCATCCCATCCCATCCATCCATCCATCCATCCATCCCATCCCATCCATCCAATCCATCCCATCCCATCCCATCCCACTTGATCCCATCCCACCCATCCTGTCCCACTGTATCCCACCCCACCCATCCATTCCCAATCCCATTCATCCCAATCCCATCCCATCCCATTCATCCCATCTCTCCACCCATCCCATCCCAATCCCATCCCACCCCACCCCACCCCACCCCACAGCAAACAAATCCCTGTCCCTCTCCAACACGGATCCCTTGGAAGTGTTTGTCATTCCCGGGGAGATCCGCCTCCAAACCAACAGCCAGCTAAGGAAAATCGGGATTCATCCAGGACCTCAGTCGCTCATCCCGTTGGAGACTCCCAGCAGAAGCCACTGAGAGGTGCAGCCTTCATTAAAATGAAGGGAAAATCCCCAAAAAACCCCACAAGCAAATGGGGAATGGCTCAGGGCTTAAACCTGGGGGGTCTTTGGGCTTTAATCTGTAGGTTTGGGGATGGAATGTGGGCTTAAACCTGGGAGATCTTGGGCCTAGGTCTGAGGAAACTTGGGCTTAAATCTGGGAGGTTTTGGGCTTAAATTTGCAGAATGGTTGGCTTAGGTCTGGGGGAGCTGGGGCTTAATTTTGGGATCTTCTTCTAAGATTTGGGAGAGCTTGTGCTGAAATCTGGAGGGGTTAGGGCTTGAATTTGGGGATCTTGGTCTTAGATCTGGTGGATTTGGGGCTTAGATTTGGGGGGATTCAGTGCTTAAGTTTGGGAGATCTTGGGTTTAAATTTGGGGGATTTGGGGCTTAAATTTGGGAGACATTGGACTTAAATTGGGGAGATTTTGTCCTTAAATTTGGGAGCTCTTGGGCTTAAATTTGGGGGATCTTGAGTCTAAATTTGGGGGAATTTTGGGTTTAGATTTGGGGCAGTGCACAGACAGAGGGAACAAGATGGGAAACCAGAAGAGATGTGGGGAGCCTGACTCCCTAAATCCCAAATCCTGGGAATGAGACACAGGCAAAGCCTGGGGCTGGCCATGGAAGGGGAACGGGCGCGGAAAAGCAAAGGAATGGGACAACCTGCTCCAAAAATTTGCCGAAGTCCACCAGGATGGGACAGGAGGGATCCCGGAGGGGTTGCCCCCAGCAGCCCGCGAAGCACAAGGATTAAGCCGCAGGCAATTTCCATGCTAATTCTCCCGGTTCCCTCCTTTATCCCGACATCCGGGAGAAGCCAGAGGTATTTTTCCCCAAACCTCAACCGACGCCTCAAAGACCCCGTTAATACAATCCGATAGAAGGGAGGTAAAAAATGAATATATTATATATATATATACACCAAAAAAAATCCAATTTACCGACTTATTTAGTGACACTTTCCGTAATCAATTCTCCCAGGGAAGAAACCCTGATTAAAGCCAAGCGCATCGCTATGGAAACCGGCATTCCCTCCTCCCACGGCCCGCGGGCTGGGAAGGAGAAGCTCGGGTGAGGAAATCTGCCTGGTAACAACCCCGTTAATGAGCCGGGGAGCGAAAATAATCCCTGCGAAAGGAGCAGCCGGCGGCAGCCGGTGGGGAGGCGAAACGGCTCCCAAAATATTGATTTTCCTGGGATTGTTTTGGAGGAGGAAGGGACGCTCCCACATCCTGGAGGGATGAAGGGGATGTCTGGAGGTGGTCCCCATGTGCACCCCCCCAGCCCGGCGGGTGGGGGTGTTTTCTTCCCATTTATCCCGGTTTTAAGCGTTAAAACCCGGGATAAAAGCACGCAGGACTGAGGGATTCGGCCGCCCGGCGAGGATGGAGCTGCCGGCACAAAAGGGATTTGTGGGATAACCCCGGTGGATTTCCCTCTCCTCGGGGTAATTCCACAACCCACGGGCACCCACGGATCCGGGTGAGGGGCACCAGCCCCCACTGCCCGCTCCCATCCCTGGTGCTTAAATCTTGGGGCGTTTGGGGCTGGAATTTGGGGATCTTGGTCTCGGATCTGGTGGATTTTGTGCCTAAATCTTGGATCTTGGGCTTAAATTTGGGAAATCTTGGTCTTAAATTTGAATGATAGGGCTTAAATATGGGAGATCTTTGGTTTAAATTTGCAGGATTTGGGTCTTAAATAGGGGGGATCTTGGGCTTAAATTTAGGAGCAACACCCCAAGGGTGAGAATTTCTTGGAGAATTGGAGATTTATTCTTATTTCTCCAACCTGGAGGGCTTGGGAGTCTCCCCCCGGCTGGACGAGCAGCCTGCGAGGGGAAGATGCTGGGTGCATCCAAGGGTGTGCGAGGCAGGGATAGAAATTCCCAGGCTGAACATAAAAGGATCGGGGGCTGGGAGCGGTGAGGGGCACGGAAGGGGCTCGGATGCTTCCCGAGCCCTCGAGACGCTTTTTGGGCTGCAACATTTTGGGGTCCAGGACATCATTTGTGCTGCTCAGTATCCATTGAGGAATTCAATGACGATCCCACCAACCTTGTCCCTAAAATCCGCCGTCCCCATCCCCGTCACCGCCTCCAGGGGTGGGAGTGGATCCGCTCTGCCCCGGCAATGGGGCTGCGATCCCGGCAGGATCCCGCGGGAGCAGAGCACCCAAGGATTCCCATCACCCATCCATCCGCAGCCCAGCGCGCCCCAACTGCGGGAGCTGCAGAGGCGCCCGGAGGGATCCAATGAACCCGGAATATCCGAGAGACTCCTTCAGCGATCCCGATGATCCCTCTGCTATCGATCCCAATGATCCCTCTGCTGCTGATCCCGATGATCCCTCTGCTATCGATCCCGATGATCCCTCTGCTATCGATCCCGATGATCCCTCTGCTATCGATCCCAATGATCCCTGTGCTGCTGATCCCGATGATCCCTCTGCTATCGATCCCGATGATCCCTCTGCTATCGATCCCGATGATCCCGCTGCTGCTGATCCCAATGATCCCTCTGCTATTGATCCCAATGATCCCTCTGCTATCGATCCCGATGATGCCTCTGCTGTTGATCCCAATGATCCCTCTGCTATCGATCCCAATGATCCCTCTGCTAT
>NW_024581049.1:988439-992493 GCF_017639235.1 Corvus kubaryi
TCCCTCTGCTGCTGATCCCAATGATCCCTCTGCTGTGGATCCCAATGATCCCTCTGCTATCGATCCCAATGATCCCTCTGCTGTGGATCCCAATGATCCCTCTGCTGCTGATCCCAATGATCCCTCTGCTATCGATCCCAATGATCCCTCTGCTGTGGATCCCAATGATCCCTCTGCTATCGATCCCACTGATCCCTCTGCTGTGGATCCCAATGATCCCTCTGCTATCGATCCCACTGCTACTGATCCCACTGATCCCTCTGCTGCTGATCCCAATGATCCCTCTGCTATCGATCCCACTGATCCCTCTGCTATCGATCCCACTGATCCCTCTGCTGTGGATCCCAATGATCCCTCTGCTATCGATCCCAATGATCCCTCTGCTGTCGATCCCAATGATCCCTCTGCTGTCGATCCCACCGATCCCTTTGCTGCAGATCCCACCGATCCCTTTCCCGTTCATCCCGGGCAGGACGTGCCGGCCGCGTGCCGTGGCCCCCGGTGCGTCATTAACCGCAGCCCCCGGCAGCCGCCGCGCTGGGGAGCTCATTAGAGACTCCTTAACCAGCCGTAAAAATTGCTTTTATTAATTGCTTCACCCTCCCCTCATCCCCCCCGCCTGCAGGAGGGGTTTTTGGGATGGGGGTTTCCAGCCCCTTTGTGGGGTGGGGGCGGTGGACGAGCAGCTCCCAGGGCTGGATCCACCCAGGGCCCTCCCGCTCCGCTCCGATGGATCCCTTAATGACAAGATGCGACACCGGGGTGTCGCGACAGGCGACATCCCGAACCCTGTAGCAGTCCCCTACATCCAGCAGGGCTGTGAGCCCGTCCCCCTGCCATCAGGGCCAGCCCCACGCCGGGGAAACTGGGATTTTCCCCCCAAATTGCTTTTTCCAGTGTAAGCAGGCGGGAAGGCTGCGCCTGCTGGGTGTCGGGTGCTGCCCCACCCCATCCCCCCTACGGATGCACCCACGGGAGGGATGAGGTTTTCCTCATGAAAATATTTAGGGAAAACCCAACCCAGCAGCGCCAAGGGCTGGGGACGCTCCCCATGTGGGACCCGCTGTGCTGAGGACACGGCAGTGATGCTCCCACCACTCCTTGGGGTCCCTCTGTGGGGTCCCCAGCCATGGGAAATGGGGCTCTGGAGCTCCCCACGTGTTCCCTGCTCCCTCCCCTGCCCCGCAGGGTGGGGGACACCGACCCCACCCGCGACCCCGCTAACGAGGGCGCCGCTAATTGCCGAGCCCTCGCCCCATGTATAATTCAAGGCTCTTTGTTAGGGCCGGGTTTGCTTTGTCTGGGAAGTGCCACCTCCCCGCGGGACCCCGACCCCGCCGCCGCGCAGCTCCTTCTGCGGGGGAGGGCGTTGGATTGAAAATAATTAGGGCCTGGGGCTGCTGCGAGGTGGGGGATGGGGTCGTTAGCGAGGTTGGGGTCATTAGTGGGGTCGGCATCCCCCTCATGGAGGAGAGGATGGGGCAGGGGGACATGGGGAGAGCCCAGAGCACCATTTCCCATGGCAGGACCCACAGGAGAACCCCAAAATGCTGGGGACCCCCAAATGTGCCCAGGCTGTGGGTGCTGCTGGGCTGGGACTTCCCCCCACATTTTGAGGTGGAAATCCTCATTCCCGCTGTGGGTGCACCCAAAAGAGGGCAGGGTTTAGGGCCTGTGGGTGCCAAAGTTGGGGGGCAGCACCCATGTCCTGGATGGGTGATGGAGAGGACCTGCACCTAATGGGGCACAAACCAGCCCCAAATGGGTGAGGGTGTCCCTAAGTATGGCTCCTGACACCAAAGAGCCCCACACAGACACCCCAAATTCACCCCAAATTCTCCAGAGACCCTCAGCTCCCGGTGGTGCTGGACCAGGATCAGACCCAGGATCAGACCCAGGATCAGACCCAGGCTGGGCTCAGGGGCAGCAGCTCTGGGAGGGGCTGAAATCCGGGTGGGATGCAGCCCAAGGAGGGGTTGGGAATGGGACAGGGATGTCCTCACCCCCACACTGGAAGGGACTGGGGGCCCTAAACCCCTCCACAGGCCACCAGCACACAACTGCGGAGCTCCGGGGGAAAAAAAGAGATTAAAAATATAGAAATAAAATTTTAATAACCAGTGGTGTTTATTGGTCACAGCAGCACCAGGCTGTGCTGCTGAATGGGATTCTTGGGGGAACCACGAGGCAGATTCCCAGGAGGGAACAAAACAGGGAATAAAACACTGATCCTGAAATTCCCATTGCTCCAGACTCTGCCCTGGTCCCTCCCGGGGGGATGGGGGACATCCCGGGTGTCCCCCAGGAGCACAGGGTGACCACAGGCAGCGGCAGAGCCGGGAGCTGGGGGGGACTGAGGCCCAGCCAGGCTGGGCACGGGGACCCCCAGCCCCTGGGACCCCCCACGCCTGGTCCCAACCCCGCAGCATCGTCCCCAGGCTGTCCCCACCCCAGCCTGGCTGTGCCACCCACGGCCCGGGGGTTGCCCATTGCCCACTCAATGGCCCTGGGATGCCACCGCCCACACCCAGGTGCCACCCTCCGGTGCCATCCCCCAGTGCCACCCCCCAGTGCCACCTCAGACCCCCCCCAGCTGCTCCGTGACCACCGCCGCAGCCACCACGCCAGCAGTCCCCACACGGCCACGGGGACTCGGTGCCAGCCCGGTGCCACCCTACGCCCGTCACAGGGCTCTGGCTGTGTCCCCACTCCCCGAGCCGAGGGAAAACGGTGCCAGATGCTGCGGAAAAGGGCCAGGGAAGGACGGATTCGCCTGAGAGTGCCGGCAGCTGCCGAGGGGAATTGGCAAGCGGCCGGAGACGGGCTGGAAGTGGCAGCAGAGGAGGGGACAGCAGGGGACAGGAGCTGAGGGGGTCCCGCAGGCACAGATGGAGACGCCAGGTGTCCCCAGGGTGGGTGAGAGGGACAGGGCTCGTTCCTGATCCAAAACAGGGCAGCGAAAAGCAGAGAAACCCCAAACCTGAGCCCGCAAAGGGTTTGTGCAAAGCTGTGACCCCGGGCCCGGCTGCTGCAACCACGGGGTGCGACCCGGGACCCTTCCCGGGGCTGGGGGACACAAATCAAGGCGGGGGGGACCCGGCTGGAAGCCACAGCCACGGCTGTCACCTCTCCTGAGATCCAGTGGCGTGGAAAGGAGGGGACAGAGCCCTGGAGGACGGGACAAGGACTCCCAGTGTGACACTTGCCGGCGGTGGCTGAGCACCACCATTAATCCGAGCCGTTCCCGCACGGAATTAGAGCACGGGCAGGTTTTCCCTGGGGCTCCCGGCAGTTTCAGCATCCCAAGAACCCTCCAGTCCCACTCCGAGCATCCCCCGTGCTCACCCAGAGCGCCCCCGACTCCCCCTCAACCACCTCAAGCACCCTCCGCTCCCCGAGCACCCTCCATTCCCACCCCAAGAACCCTTCACTCTGACCCCGAGCACCCTCCGTTCCCACCCCAACCACCTCAAGCACCCCGCCCAAGCGCCCTGAGCATCCCCGATTCCCACCCTGAGCTTCCTCCTCCCCCTGGGCCATTTCCCACTCGCGGTCTGTACCTGGGAGTCCCTGCGGGGTGGCACGAGTGTGCCCGGGGGAGTGGCACCGTTCCAGGGACATTCCCACAGCTCCCTGCAGCCCCAGTTCCCGAACTGGGGCAGTCACCAAGGCCACCCGCAGCCCTTTGGCTTCCCAAATCCCACCCACCAAAGGTTCCACGTTTTCCTGCCCCGGCACGAGGCCCGGGGAAGCAAAGCCGTCCTGCTCCGGCTCCTCTCCGTCCCCCGGTGCCGCATTCCCGGTGTTCCGAGGATACACATCCCGGGAAAGGGCCTCGCTATCGATCCGGCCATGGGAAGAGACCGGAGTGCCCCAGAGTGCTAATTAGCCCTAATCAAGATAATTAGCCTGAGAGGCCAGCAACAGAGCAGCCCCGAGTGTGGCTGTGAACCCTGAGTGTGACAGCACAGCTGTGACCCCGAGTGTGGCTGTGAACCCCGAGTGTGGCTGTGTCCCCTGTGACAGCACAGCTGTGACCCCGAGTGTGGCTGTG
>NW_024581049.1:992503-998384 GCF_017639235.1 Corvus kubaryi
GTGTGACAGCACAGCTGTGACCCCGAGTGTGGCTGTGACCCTGAGTGTGACAGCACAGCTGTGACCCCGGCCAGGCACGGCCAGGCCCTGCTTAGGGACCGGGCGTGGGCAGTGAGGATGACCAGGCTGACAGGACACAGCCAGCGCCGGTGGCTTTGCAGTGTCATTGTCGCCGCCAGCCCCTGGGTACCCGGGGACAGTCAGCACCACCTCCCTCAGGTCCCCAGGACAGCGCCAGGAGGTGGCACCGGGATGTCACCCCCTGTGGGAAGGTGGGAAATCCCCTTTGGGTGATTCCCAGCCTGAGCCCACCACGTCCTGCAGGCAGCCCCCAGCTCAGGGATCCCCCTGGATACCCCAAACCCATCCCGTGCCCTCCTGCATCCCTCCCTCCCTCCCAGCTCCTGCTTCCTGAACCTCTGGAATTCCTGGGATGTGCTGAGCCCCCCGCTCCGTGCGGGATCCCTGATGCTGAACGGGGAACCACCACCCCAAGGCGGGACCCCACAGCACCTCCATCTCAGCTGGAAAAATGCCTATTAAATAATGTGACCCCGTGGGGACAGAGCGGGACACATCCTGTCCCACTGCTCCCAAGCTGCACTTGGGCCATCGTTTTACCCCCCCAAATCTCCTTCTGCTGCAGTGAGAGCCAACGGAGGGGGAAATTTCCCCCCAAGCGCATGGGAGCTGTTATTAATCCTATTAAAAACCTCTCAGGGTTTTATGTCCTGTTTAAACACAGCCGGGGCCGCTCTCTGCCTGCTTTGCCTTCCCAGTTTTCCAGCTCCTTACGTCCATACTTTGGAAATTGAAATAAACAGCTGCTTTCAGAAGGGAGGGGAGAAAAAAATCAGTGCCAAGGGAACCATCCCGAGCCGCTCCAAGCATCCCCCAGGGTCTGGGAATGGTGTTCCCTCCCCACTCAACCCCAACGCTTCATCAGTTCCAGCCAAACTGCCCCCAGTTCCACACTGCGAGGGGGACAGGGACATCCCAGGGCGTTCTAGGGGACAGGGATATCCCGGGGCATCCCAGGAGGATGAGGGATGGGGATAGAGCCTGGAGCAGCGGGGTGAGGGGTGGGAAGGTTTCCACCCGCCGGCACTCGGCTCGTCCAGGCGCTGCAGGGATGGATTCACAATCACCTGCATCCCGCAGCCGGCGCTGGAGGGGCTGTTAGGACATCCAGGACGGGAGGGATTTGTGGGTTTTCTATCCCTGCCCCTTTCCCTGAGGATGTGACAGCCCCAGGCGATGGCTGCAGCACCCCGAGGGCTCCCCAGCCCGGCAGGAGAGGCGATGCCAGCAGGATCCCATTCCCAGGGTGAGGGGCAGTGGGACACAAAGCCTTTGCCAGCCCTGGGAATGGGCACGAGCCTGGGAGGGTGTCCTGGAAGCCGCTCCCAGCATCCTCCCACACCCCAGCTGTGCCAGCATCTGTGGGGGCAGGGCTGGGAGCCCAAAGCCGGGTCCCAGTCTCAGGGAGGGATGTGGGTTTCCCTTTGGGAACTGAATCCCTCCACAGCGAGTTTTGAACTGGTTGAGCCCCAAACCCTCCCTGCTCAATTATTCAGCCCCTCCAGGCCTTCCCTGTGGTTTCCCTCCGGAGGAACCGAGGGGAGAGGAGCCAAGAGAGGCGCTGCAAAGGGAAGAAGTGCTGGGAGCCGTCGGTGCCTCGGGCAGGGAGAGCATTCCCCAGGCTCGGAGCCTGCCGATAAACACCACCATGAGGAGTTCCCGAGGTGTTCACGGATCCTCCAGCAGCGAATTCCCTCAGCAAACCCAACCTCTTTGCCGGGATACACAGCCCAGGGCACTCAGCACCCCCTGAACGCCGCCACTGGCACCGCGGTGGGGATGTCCCTGAGGTCCTCAGCTTCCAAACACGGCCCCAGGCCTGGGGGAAGCGCTGGCCAAAGGCAGCAGGGAGAGGCCACCACGCCCGGAGTTAATTTCTGGCTGTGGTTAATCACCTTCAGGGCTGAAAAGCCACTTTTCTCCCCCAAACTCACTCGTTTTGCCTTATTTCTCCTGCATTAAGGGCTGTTGGTGCTGGGAATCTCTTCCACCTCCCCATCTTCAAGGGGGGGGGGAAGGCTTTAAATTAAAAGAGGAAGGATTCGATGGGATCTTGGGAAGGAATTGTTCCCCGGCAGGGTGGGCAGGGGCTGGCATGGAATTGCCAGAGCAGCTGGGGCTGCCCCTGGATCCCTGGCAGTGCCCAAGGCCAGGCTGGACATTGGGGCTGGAGCAGCCTGGCACAGTGGGAGGTGTCCCTGGGGTGGCACTGGATGATCTGAAGGTCCTTCCCACCCAAACCATTGCAGGGTTCTGTGATCTTCCCTCAGATCAGCCTCTCAAGAGGCTCTTTTGCCACATCTCCCATCCTCAGATTCCTCTTCCCAGCCCCCTCCCAATGGCTTGCCAATGGATTTTGGGAAGGGCCACGCACCTGCCCCATGGGCTGGCAGGGATGCACTTCCAGGGGGGCTCTGCTCACCACCATCCCCTCATCCCACACCTTTCCTCCAGTGATGATTTCATTCCTTCTCTTTCTGCCTAGTCCTGAAACAAGCACCATTGATTTTTTATAGCGCTAATTTTTTTCCCAGCAGAAGCCACCTGGGATTAAATCAAATTCCTTATCAGCATCCAGACATTGCTGGGGCAGCTCAGCCCCTTCCAGCAGCCAACCCTGTGAGCTCAGCAAGAAACAAGAGCCAGGTTTGGCTGGACAAGACTAATTTCCCCAGCTCTCCATGAGCCCACCTGCTTCAGGCTTTGCTGCTCACATCAACCTTTGCTTCCCGGGCTCTGACGGCTCCGCTGTCGGGCCAGCCTGGTCTCAGCCTCATCCTCTTTATCTTCTCTACAGCCCAGCCCTCTGAGACATTTATTTTCCGGTCCCCCTCGCTCCCAGCTCTGTTAAGAACCGCCATGAATGATTTAGGGAGTTCTTCAGGCGGCCTCGTTAATCCTCCTGGGTGCACATTAGCTGGTCCTGCAAATTTAGACGTACGGCACTTTAATCGCGGTTTTAATTGCGAGCTGCGAGGCTCTGCCTTCCCAAACACGCGTCAATAAACCTTTACAGCCCTGCCTGGAATGTGGATGTGCCGGAGGATGCTCATCCACGCGGAGGTCTGGGCTGGCCGATGCTTCTCCACGGCCACCCACGGCCACCCACGGCCTCGGTCCCTGCTGGGCTCTCGGAGGGATCGCCCGGGGAGGTGACGAGGTGGGGTGGGGTTTTTCAGGCTTTTAAAACGCAGCTCCCACCTTGGGGCCGGCGCTGGATCCTCGTCGCTGGTCATCCCTGGAGGATCCTCCTGCCTCCATGACCCCACAGAACCCCAGGTGCCACCACACCCATCACTCCCACCCCACGGGGAGGGGATGTGGGGGAGCGGGGGGGGCTCAGGGCAGTGAGGGGCTCCCCTCGCCCTCCCCGCGCTCCTGCCAGCCCCCCATTTCCATGGCAACCATGCAAATGGGAAAGCTTTCCATAATCATTAGGGAGCGGAGCGGAGCAGTACAAACAGCGGCGGCAGTAGATTACAAGCCCATTATGAACAGTCGCACCTTCCGAGCGCTGGTAATTACACCTAATTGTGCATTTAATTGTGTAATTGAAAACCTCCATCCCGAGTTCAGCCCGGGCTCCTTTCCCCTCTCCCGGCGGGGGGGATGCGCCCGGGGGCAGCCCCGGCCCCGCGGTCCCCGGGCCATCCCCGCGCTGAGCACCCGGAGCCGTGCGAGGACAAAAGATGCCGGCAGGGAGGAGGCGGGTGGCTCCCACCGGTGCTCCCGGTGGTGGCCAAATCCAGGGAAATCAGAGCAGGAAGGGAGAACAGAAGGGACGGGAGGGCCACGGAGCCCCGAGGGGTCGCGCTGTCGCACAGGGATGTCGCACAGGGCTGGGGATGAAGGACCATCCCCTCCCTTCATCCCTCCTTAAGCCGAACTCCTGAGCTCCTTCTCCAGGGCTGGAGCCGGGGGTCACATTCCAGAGGGTCCCGGTGCCCCGCGCAGACCCCACGGCCCGGGGAGAAGCTGGGATGGACCCGCGGCCGCTCTGCTGCGCCCCAGCCCTGCAGGGAGCGGGGCTGCCGCTGCCGGCTTGGCGTGGCACCGCGTGGCACCGAATGGCACCGCGTGGCACCGCATGGCACCGAATGGCACCGCGTGGCACCGAATGGCACCGCGTGGCACCGCGTGGCACCGCGTGGCACCGAATGGCACCGCATGGCACTGCGTGGCACCGAATGGCACCGAATGGCACCGAATGGCACCGCGTGGCACCGCGTGGCACCGAATGGCACCGCGTGGCACCGAATGGCACCGAATGGCACCGAATGGCACCGCGTGGCACCGCGTGGCACCGAATGGCACCGCGTGGCACCGCGTGGCACCGCGTGGCACCGAATGGCACCGCGTGGCACCGACTGGCACCGCGTGGCACCGCGTGGCACCGAATGGCACCGAATGGCACCGCGTGGCACCGCGTGGCACCGCGTGGCACCGCGTGGCACCGAATGGCACCGCGTGGCACCGAATGGCACCGCGTGGCACCGCGTGGCACTGAATGGCACCGCATGGCACCGCACGGCACCGCATGGCGCCGCACGGCACCGCGTGGCACCGCATGGCACTGAATGGCACCGCGTGGCACCGCACGGCCCCGCACCGCACCCCGCCAGCCTGGCAGGCTCCGGCAGGCGGGAGGTGCCAACCCAGCTCTGCTTCTCCAGCCAATTAAAGGAGAACGAGAGAAACAAAGAAGGAAACGAGAGCCCGGTTGGAAATGGCTCCCGGCTGTGCCAGGCGGAGGTGGGAGCGCGGAGCGTCCCTGTCCCCACCCAGACTGAGCGGCCTCGCGTCCCCAGGCGCCCCACGGGAGGGGCAGTGCGATCGCCGGCTGGGGACGGAGAAGGAGCCAGCTCGAGGGAAACCATCCCGCACCAGCGCCTGAGCGCGGCCCCGGGGCGCAGAGCGGGGTGGCCACGGGACGTGTGGCAGCAGCTGGACAGATCCGGCCTGACCTCGGCTGCCAGCAGCGCATGTCCCGATGATGTCCCGATATCCCGATGCCCCGATGTCCCCTATCACTGCCACCAAGGCTGGCACAGCCCCGGGCAGCAGCACAGCAGTCCCAACGCCACCGGGCTGCAGAGTTTACAAATGTTGTGCCTTGTGGCTCCCACACCCCCGTGCCCGAGCAGGGCAGTGTCACCTCGGGTCCCTGTTCCACCCAAGCCCCTCAGCAGCTCCCACTTCCCATAAAGAAAAGGTGAATCCGACAACACCGGCTCACAGGGACAGGTTTGGGTCTCCCAGGTGGTAGGAACAACCAGCAAAACCCTGGAGTTTTGATTTCATCCCACCTTGTTATCATGAATATCTGCTGGTGGCCCCTCCTGAGGCGGGGCAGGGCCGGTGGGTGTTTGGTAAGAGGAGTTTTCCAGGGAAAAACCATAAATGGAGGCAAAATCCAGTGGGTGCTGCTTGTTCCCAGGACTGGGGTCACCCAGCACTCGCAGCGTGGCCTCACCAGGGGTGAAGGAGCTTGGAGGATTTGGAGCTCCAAAGCAGCTCCCTGTGGTGCCATGGCCCAAAAACCAGTTTGCCAAGCTGGTTCAGGTGTGGTGTGGAGCGGGCAGGGCTCTGCAGGGCCCCTCTGATCAGGGACCTTGTGCTCAGTGGGTGCCAGCAGCACCCGGGGCCTGGAGCCTCCAGAGCATCCCTGGGACCAGGGGGTCAAAGGACCAGGTTACAAATACTGGGAAACCAACTGGAGTGTGAAAGGTGACCAGGGGTGACGGTGACACACAGGGAGCCACGGGAAGGTGTCTGTGGGGTGACGGTGACACACGGGGAG
>NW_024581049.1:998394-1000755 GCF_017639235.1 Corvus kubaryi
GCCTGTGGGGTGATGGTGACACACGGGGAGCCACGGGAAGGTGCCTGGGCCGGGCAGTGAGGACCAGAGAGGAACGGTGGCCTCACCCCAGGGAGGGCTGGATGTCATCACGCTGCTGTTTAAGGGACACCGAGGCCCAGGCTGGCCGGGAGGGGGGCTCGGCAAACCGGTGCCACCCCTGGGCAGCCCCATCTTGGCACGAGCTGGTCCTGCAGCCGCGGGGCACGGCCTTCCAGGCAGCCCCACACACACCAGTACAACCCCAGCCCCGTGACTGGGCGCACCCCGTGCCATCCCCATGTCGGGGTGAAGCAGAGGAGGGGAGTGGGGATGGGGTCAGGAATCATCCCCGCTCCCTATGGATCCATCCCAAACCTCGGCTCTGCCTGATCCAGGTGCCGTGTCACCTCAGGGTGGCCTTGGTTACCCCAGGGGACACCTGGGTGGCACTGCCACCTCCAGTCTCCAGGGGCTGGCTCAGCACAGGGCCGTGGGTGGGCACCCAGACCCCTCGCCCCGGGATGAGGAGCTGAGGGTCGGGGGCATCTCCCCACGGCTGGTGGGGTGGAAGCTGCTGCCTCCAAAGCCAGGAAGGAGCTTTGGAGAACCTCCCAAAGGATGAGAGGGGATGAGCCTGGAGTGGAAAGGTCCCTGCTAAGGGACTGGAGCTGGGCCTTTGGGGATGCCAACAGAAGCAGGACATGGGGTGAGGGTGCAGGGGACAGCCTGACCCCGATTAGCAGCACAAAGTTTCGTTGGGTGTGAGCAGGAGCTGCTCTCCCAGCCCGGGAGCTCGCACCAATTCAGCGTTCCCCCGAAATGAACAGATCAAAATCTCCCGGATCTGGGATATCTCGGGGAATAATCACCAACACACCTGGCTGGGAGCTGAGTGCTAAAAAGGGATGTGACCAAAAGCCAGGAAACTCCTGCACACCTGGAGAACCTCGTTGGATTGATCCTGAATCAGGGGAGCAAAACGCCAAGCGGGACTTCACAGCCTCAACCCAGGGGACAGCTGGGGACACAGAGGCCACTCCCGGGAATGGAGGGACCTCAGCCCAGGAATGATTCCACTGTGCCTCTGCTGCCCAGGGCTGAGCACTGCCTTCAGAGCTCTCCCACCCCCCTCGTGTCCCTCCCATCCACAAGTGGGGACCCCTCCCCACCCGTTGCCTTGTGAGGGATGAAGAATGAGCAAGAGCTGGGAAGAAAGTGCCTGTCAGCAGGATGCCACCATCATCTCCAGAGGGCTCTGGAGCCCGTTTCCAGCGCTGCGTCCATCCATCCATCACCCCCTGTCCCCGGGGACACCACGAGCTGACCCCACAGATTTCAGCAGTCCGTCCCTGCTCTCCTCGCCGTGACGAGCCCGGCACGGCCGCGGGGGCAAGTTGGAGGCTGCTGATTCTCCATTAACGCACCACCCTGCCGGGATAATTAATCGCAACCTCGCCGGCGCTGGTTTGAGCAGAAACCCCCCGGATCCCCCCCGCGCTCCCTTCGCCGGCTCCTCTGGCAGAGCCTGATGAAGATTGATTCGCGGGCGGCGGCAAGCGCGGCACCGAATCGTCACGAAACCCGACAACCCCGTTAAAATCAACCCTCTCCTTTCTCCTTGCCGGTGTCCCCCACGCCGCGGGCAGGTGGGTCCCGCTCAGGAGCGGGAGAGTTTCCAAAGTGCTGGCAGCGGCTCCAAGTTTCCCTCTCGCCCCGACTCAGGGGACCAGCGCACCCCGAGACACATCCGTGGAGTCACCAGAATGGGAAACCGCGGGCGGGAGTGAACTCGGAGGGAAGAGATTGCAGTTGGGAACAAAGCTCACACCTGCTGGAGACACAACCTCGGGCACTGACAGCGCAGGGAACCGGTCCCCATCCATCTCCCCGGCCAGCGCTGGCTTGAGGCAGGAGATGAGGGTGGCATTGCCGATCTTTTAGATCAGCATTTTTCCTTTTCTGTGGGCTTTTTTTGGGTGATGGTGAGCCATCCCCGAGCTGGTCCCAACACAAGGTCACCGCCGAGGCGGCGTGGGGAGCGGTGACAGGCAGCATCTCGCACAAAGCACCCCCGGCATGCCGATGAGCCTTACCAGCTGCAGGCAGCAGAATCCCACCAGCGTGCATCGCCCGTTGCATCTCCCCATGGCTCCCCAGCCGGATCCTCGGGGCTCCCTCACCGTGGCCTCGCTTCTCCGCCGCGCTCCAGCTCCTCACCAGCCGCCCCTTGGCCACCCGGGGAGCGTCACGGGGGGCTCCAGCACCATGTTCTGCTCTCCAGCCTCCGGCCAGCCCCGCCGGCTCAACACAGCGGCGGGCTGAGCTCGGCGCGGGGCATCGCCCCCTTCTCCCTCCGCCCCC
>NW_024581049.1:1005755-1010693 GCF_017639235.1 Corvus kubaryi
TCCTTAATCATCAGCGTTTGTCTTTTAAATCGCAGATTTTTATTATTATTCTTTTTTCCCCTCCGGAGCCAGGTGCGGCCGGCTGAGACCCTGGAGAAGGGCTCCTAGATGCTCCCCCCGTATCCCCCCCACATCCCCCAGCATCTCCTGGCCCTGCGGCCCTTGGGCGGCGCCTGGACCCGCAGCACAGGGACCCCGCCACCTCCCCTGGGGTGGCCATGCCAGGGCAGCAGCTGGGCTTGCGGGGAGGACAGATGGCCGAGCCCGGCGGGAGCCGCCAGGTCCCCCCGCAGAGCCCCGCTCCGCAGAGCCCCGCTCGGCACACGCGGCTGGGGCCGGGGGCGAGCGCTGGCCGGGGGCAGGTGCCCTGGGCAGGGAGGTGGGTGCAGACAGGGCTGACACGGCCCCTCACCGCCACCCACCCGCTCGCCTTTGTTCTGTTTTCACTGAACACCTTCGGGGACATCGCAGAGCGCGAGGAATCACCGGGGTGTCGCTTTCCCAGTGCTTTAGAAACCTCTGGCTGAAATGCCGCCTGGCAGAAACACTTGGAAACAGTTTGCTGCTTTTAATTTCCATGATTTCTTAATCCTCAGCGCCGATGTTCACAAGGAAGCATCTCCTGCACCGGCCCCACGCAGCATCCGAGGGATGAAGCTGCATTTGTGTGTGTGGTCCAAGCTCATCCAAGCTTGCCAGGGCTCATCCTCATCCCTGTGCGCTGCTGGGACCAGCCTGCAGCACCTTCCACGCCTGGAGCTCCTTCATCCTCCCCGCTGGGGATTTCTCTGCCCCCCGCGGCTGCTCTGTGCTCCCAGGAGCATTTGGGGAGGCTCGTGCGCGGCTGAAGGACGGGGCTCTGCAGGAAACGCTTGGCTTTTGTGCATTCAGGAAGGCACAGTGCAAGGATGCAGCGGGCTCCTCGAGGGGGGCTCTGAACCGGGCTCCTGGCAGCAGGAGCAGACTGAGACGCGGTGTTCGAAGCGTGGACACCTCCGTGTTTATTCCGCCCTGGCCTGGCTGAGTGACCTCCACCAGCCCTGAGCACTCCCACGCCTCGCTCTGCAGGGAGGATCCCATCCCAGCTGTGGAGCTGGGACACCCCCACTGCGGGCTGGGCTCCGTCCCTCCAGCTCTCCCGGCTCCGGAATCCCCAGGTTTTCACCCAAGAAAGGTCCCATCGCCTTCATCCCAGTGGTGTCCCAGCCTCGTGAGGGTTATCCAGGTGCAGATACAATTCCAGGATGGAGCCTGTGGGCTCCTCTGGGATTCAAACACAGCAGAAACCTGGAACAGAGGGACTGGGATCGCCCCACAGGCCCAAAAAAGATGAGGAGCAAAGCACCCCACAGCATCTCCTTGGCCATGGCCGGGCAAATCTGCTCAGCTCAAGCCTCCTGCAGCGCCCTAAGCGCCAGGGAAAGGCAAAATGCTCTGATGGAAAACCATAAATCCCCGTCCAATGGCGCCGAGATCCCGCCTGGCTCCCGACCAGGTGGAGTTTTGCAAAGAATCAATTTTAGATTAAAAAAAGGTCAATAAAGCCCGTCATGGAGCTCCCCTGGAAGGAAAGGAGACAACTTCATCTGGGAGAGGGTGGGAAAGGAGCCCAGGCCTTTGTCCTTTGCTCAGAACCTGCCATGCCAGACCCCCACCCTGGGGTTTATGTGCGAGAAAAACCCCCAATGGCCAAAATTACAGAGCAAATATCAGGAGGAAATCAAAAAAAGGGTCATGAAATTAATTGGGAGGATGGGAAATGGGAGGGAGCCGTGAGGATCTGTGCTCCCACCCAGCCCTGTTGTGCCTCAGTTTCCCCTGGTGGTGTCAGAGCCTCATCCCAAATCTCTTGAGGGATGGAGAAGGGAGAGGAACCACCCTTCCCTCAGGACTCCACTTGTCTGGCACCCCACACGCCCTGGCGGGGTGACAGGAATGTCCCCTGTCCCCCAGGGCCACAGGACCGGCAGTGGGGCTGGATCCGACCCAGCTGAGATCTCCATCCCCAGGGCAGGAGGAACCAGATGGGATCTCTCCCCCAAAATCCTCTCCTTCCACTGAACCAGGGTGTTTTAAGTCAAAACCCATCTGTATCCTTATGCCACAGAGAGCTCTCCCTGCCAGGTGCATAAAGAGAACACACGGAAAGCAGGTTTTCTCATTGAACTGATATTTTATCCCAAAAATCTGGGTTTTGTCTATTTGGGCTGGGCTGGAGCAGCCTGGGGACAGGGACATCCCAGTCCCAGGGCCAGGGGTGCTCCGGCTTTGGGACCAGGGATGGTCCAGCCATAAAGGATACCCCAGCTGGGGTCAGGAGTGCTCCAGCCCTGGCTGCCAGGGATGCCCCAAACCTGGGACCAAGGATGTCCCAAGCCTGGGGTCGGCCCTGGGGTCAAGGATGCTCCAGTGCTGGGTCCAGGGATGTCCCAGACTTGGGATCAGGAATGCTCCATCCCTGGGGTCATAGTGGCCCTGGTTATGGGGTCAAGGATGCTCCAGCCATGGGGTCAGGGACACCCTGGCCCTGGGGTCAAGGATATTCCATCCCTGGGGTCAAGGGTGCTCCATCCCTGGGGTCAGTGGCACTCCAGCCATGGATACCAGGGATGTTCCATACCTGCCATGAAGGATGTGCCAGTCCTGGGGTCAAAAATGCTCCAGCCCTGAGCTCAGGGATGTTCCAGACCAAGGGTCAGGTCAGGAATGCCCCATCCCTGGGGTCACAGACGCCCTGGTTGTGGGGTCACAGATGCCCTGGGGTAAGGGATGCTCCAGCCATGGGGTCAGGGACACCCCGGCCTTGGGGCCAAGGACATTCCATCAAAAATGCTCCAGCCCTGACTCCAGGGATGTCCCAGACCCAGGATCAGGGCTGCCCCATCCCTGGGCTCAGGTTCAGCCCAGCCCCAGGCTGGACACTGGGGCTTGGAGCACCCTGGGATGGTGGAAGGTGTGGAATGGGGTGAGCTTTACATCCCTACAACCAAACCACTCCAGAATTCCACGATTCTGCGACTTCCCCAGCCACCTCCAGGAAGAAACACACATTTATTGAACCAGCCTTTCCCCAGTTTGACCATAATGAGCCCCCAGCTGCCAGGCACCGTCAGCTCCGTGGATCCCAGGTAATGGATCGGGCTCGGGCGGCTCTTGGAGAATCGATGGAGGAATTAAAATGCGTCCCCACCGTTCCTTCTCCGTTGTCATCATCTCTGTGCTGGGGAGAGGAGCAGCACATCACAGGATCCATCCTCATTTCGCCTTTGTAGCTCTCAAAATTCACAATTAACAAAAAATTTCTATCCACTTGCCGATGTAATTTAATTAGCTTTCCATTAAACACAGACTGAACAGCATCCATTCCCCAGCAGAGCAAATAATTGTTTTCCGTTCTTCCAGAAATCGTCACCCGCTCCTTGGAACCCTCCGGATTCCTGAGGGAGCCTCGGAGCAGCAGTGGGAAAAGGTGGGGAAAGGAAGGGCAAAGCTGCAGGAAGGACAGGAAGGGGCTGAGAGGGGCCGGAGCTGCCTTTGGCTGAGCTGGGATGGGCCGGGGTGTCCCCACCAATGCCAGGGTGGGGGTGCTGGATCCATCCCGCTGCACCCCAGGAGCTCCGGGCGCTGCCTCCGCCTCCATCCGGGATCTCTTGCGGATGCTGGCACTGCCAAGGGGGCAAGGACCGGGATGGGGATGGGGACAGGGATGGGGACAGCCCCCCAGGGCCATGCTGGGGTCACTTCCAGCCCCCCAGTCCCCACTGGAGCTGGGAATCAGCCCCGCCTCCAGCACAGCTCCATGGAACAGGAGCTGTTTATCTGCATCCCAGGAAAGATTTAATTTCCAGTGGAAATCTCTCAAGCAAATACCTCCCTTGGAGGAATAAACCTGTTTAAGGAAACAATTTTCTCTGCGCTCAGATGAAGCCGTGAACGCTTTGCTGCTGCCATGGCCCAGGGCTGGCACGGATCCGGCGTGGGATGGGAGCCAGGAGAGGCCTGGGCTGCCCTGGGGGAAGCTGGGAACCAGGGGGACCATGGGGGCCTGGCCCCAAATCCCCCTGGGTGCTGCTGGGAACCAGCAGGAATGAGAGGGACTGACCCCAAATCCCCCTGGGTGCTGCTGGGAACCAGCAGGAATGAGAGGGACTGATCCCAAATCCCCCTGGATGCTGCTGGGAACCAGCAGGAATGAGAGGGACTGACCCCAAATCCCCCTGGATGCTGCTGGGAACCAGCAGGAATGAGAGGGACTGACCCCAAATCCCCCTGGATGCTGCTGGGAACCAGCAGGAATGAGAGGGACTGACCCCAAATCCCCCTGGATGCTGCTGGGAACCAGTGGGAATGAGAGGGACTGATCCCAAATCCCCCTGGATGATGTTGGGAACCAGCAGGAATGAGAGGGACTGACCCCAAATCCCCCTGGATGCTGCTGGGAACCAGCAGGAATGAGAGGGACTGACCCCAAATCCCCCTGGATGCTTGTGGGAACCAGCAGGAATGAGAGGGACTGACCCCAAATCCCCCTGGATTCTCGGCTGCTCAGCACGGGGCATTGTCCTGTCCCCAAGGGGTGGTGGCACTGCTGGCCCTGGCACCTCTGGGGTGGTCAGTGCCAGCCCTCCACGGTGGGCTCCAGCTTCTCCCAAACCAACTTCCCTCTCTCCCAGGGGCTGGGACATGGACACATGGTCCGGGGGGTGGGCATTGTCCAGCCCTAATTGCAATGAGCAGTGAAACCTCGCACTGCCCCATCCATGTCTCCCTCCTCACTGTCCATTGGGATCAAAGGTTTATTTGGCTCCATCCATCCTGGGCCTGGCTCTGCCCGTGCTGGGCCTGGCTCTGTCCATCCAGGTCCGGCTCTGTCCATCCAGGGCCTGCTCTGTCCATCCAGGTCTGGCTCTGTCCATCCAGGTCCGGCTCTGTCCATCC
>NW_024581049.1:1010793-1019846 GCF_017639235.1 Corvus kubaryi
TCCATCCCGGTCTGGCTCTGTCCATCCCGGTCTGGCTCTGTCCATCCCGGTCTGGCTCTGTCCATCCAGGTCCGGCTCTGTCCATCCAGGGCCTGCTCTGTCCATCCAGGTCTGGCTCTGTCCATCCAGGTCCGGCTCTGTCCATCCCGGTCTGGCTTTGTCCATCCCGGTCTGGCTTTGTCCATCCAGGTCTGGCTCTGTCCATCCAGGTCTGGCTCCGTCCATCCAGGTCTGGCTCTGTCCATCCCGGTCTGGCTCCGTCCATCCAGGCCTGGCTCTGTCCATCCAGGCTCTGGCTCTGTCCATCCCGGTCTGGCTCTGTCCATCCAGGCCTGGCTCTGTCCATCCAGGCCTGGCTCTGTCCATCCAGGTCCGGCTCTGTCCATCCTGGTCCGGCTCTGTCCATCCAGGCCTGGCTCTGTCCATCCCGCTGCTCCCTCAGCCCAAGGATTTGCCCTTAATCCGGATCATTTCCCCGATCTGGGTCATGGCTCCGTGTCCATCGTGCCCAGGCCATGGAGGGGTGTCCGGGGGCACAGGGGGTGACACCCACAGACCCCAGGGTGGGCTCTGGTTCCACCCAGCCCCCACTGCCCCACCCTGGGAGGGGGCACCCAGAGGCTTCAGGAGCCCCAGGACTCCCCACACCTCAGGGCAGAATGACGCCCCTCCCTCCCTCCCTCCCCTGCAGGTTCTTGGGATGGGAATTAGGAAAACAAAACCCTTTCTTTGTTCCTTTAACCAAACAGGACTTGGCAAAGCTCAGGATTGCTGTCCTGGCTCAGCCCCAAGGGTCTCCCTCCCCTCTGACACTGGGGTATGGATCCAAATAAACCCCTAAACCCTTGGGATTACAACAGGCTCTAATTAAGCCCTAAATCCACGTGGCAGCCCCTCCTCAGCCAGGAGGAAGGGGCTCATCCCTGGGCACGAGGCTCTCACTCCAGAATATCTGGGTCCCTCCTGGCAGTCCCAGCCCCTCTTCCCGTGTGTTTCAGGGCTCTTTAACCCTCTGCAGTTAAAAAGAAACCTCCGGTGCCTCCAGCCCTGCCTGCTCCTCTCCAGGGAGGGTTTATCCGCTCAGAGCCGTTCATCCATCGGGATCCGGAGATGGATCTGCCCGGGCCTGAGCAGCAGCGCCCCGAGGGCTCCTGTCACTCACCCACTGAGGGCAGGGACACCGGGACACCCCAGGGGACCAGGGACAAGCCCAGGGACAAGCCCAGGGCTGCAGCAGCCATTCCCATGGGATCCCGCCTGCCATTCCCGCTGGGAGTCACGGTAATGACGGGAGGTGGATGTGAGCAGCTGACAGGACCCTGCTGAAGCTGATGCTCCCTGGATTTGGGAGAGGGACTGGGGACAAGGGATTCAGGGCCAGGACCCAGGCAATGGCTTCCCAGTGCCAGAGGGCAGGGCTGGGTGGGATCTTGGGAAGGAATTGTTCCCTGGCAGGGTGGGCAGGGGCTGGCATGGAATTGCCAGAGCAGCTGGGGCTGCCCCTGGATCCCTGGCAGTGCCCAAGGCCAGGCTGGACATTGGGGCTGGAGCAGCCTGGGACAGTGGGAGGTGTCCCTGCCATGGCAGGGGTGGGATGGGATGGGAACCATTCCCTGACTTCAACCTCGATGATTTCCCTGGTTAGCCACAGGTGAGGACTTGGATTTAATATTGGAGAACAGAAAAGGAACCAGAGCAATAAAGGCCAGGCACTGAGCTGTGTAAAAAGCCATTTATTGCAGTTTTAACTGTATCAAAAAAACCCAAGAGAAACAGGACAGGGAATTTACAGGCCACGGGTGGAACTGAAACAAAACTCCTCAATTTCAAGGGATCTGGAGAAGGGTTTCATTGTCAGTGGCACGGCCAAAACGGAATTCCTTTCAATCCCAAATTTTCCTGCCTCCCCAAAGAAAAGGGGAGGCAGAAAAAGCTGCACAGTGAGATGTGGAGAGGGGACAGGCTGCAGCAGGGTGGGCTGGGCTGCCACACCAAGCTGCTGTGACCTTCTCCACTGGAGAGAATCCATCCAGCTCCCGCAGATCCGGGATCCCGAGGGCGCGGATCCCACCAGCTCCTCGTGGGCCTCACTGGATCTCCCCCATGTAGAGCCTTTTGTCACTGGATGCGGAGAGAACTGAGGGGGGGAGGAAGAAAGGAAGACAACAAAGTAAACATAAAAATGGGAATGGAATACAAAAATGAGAATAGAACATAACAATTAGAATATAAAAATGAGAACAGAACATAACAATTAGAATAGAATATAACAAATAGAATAGAATATAAAAATGAGAATAGAACATAACAAATAGAATATAAAAAAGAGAATAGAACATAACAAATAGAATAGAATATAAAAATGAGAATAGAACATAACAAATAGAATATAAAAATGAGAATAGGACATAACAATTAGAATAGAATATAAAAATGAGAATAGAACATAACGAATAGAATATAAAAATGAGAATAGAACATAACAAATAGAATATAAAAATGAGAATAGAACATAACAATTAGAATATAAAAATGAGAATAGGACATAACAATTAGAATATAAAAATGAGAATAGAACATAATTAGAACAGAAGATAACAATTCTCCCAGTGGTCTGAGACCTCCCGAAGGCCACAGCACTGAACTCCTCATTTTGCTGGAAGCCGAATTTCAGTTGCTTCCCAAAAAAAGCCATGGAACGAGTGACACCGACCCCAGGCCGCGCTGGCCGCTGCCATCCCCTGTCCCGAGTGTCCCAAAGTGCAGGCGGGAACGGCCGAGCCGGGAGTGGAGGGAGAGGGGGATAAACAGCTCTGGAAAGGCTCCCGAGCTCCACCCCGGGAGCGCCGAGTGCCGCTAGAGGGCCCATCCGGCCAGGAAAGCGGCCCCAGGACCCTCCATGCCCTGGGAACAGGGAAAACCCCCGGGAGCCGGCTCCCACTGCCCGGAGCCGCCCTGCCCGCAGCCACGGCACCCGAGAGGCTGGGGAGCCCCGCCGGGCCCAGCGCCAGCCCCAGGGCCACCAACACCCACAGGACTCCGGAGCGTCTCCAGGGACGGGCACTCCACCACCAGGGCTGGACAGCCCTTTCCATGGGGAAATGTTCCCAAAATCCACCCTGAGCCTGCCCTGGCCCAGCCTGAGGCCGTTCCCTCTCCTCCTGTCCCTGTTCCCTGCCAGCAGAGCCCGACCCCCCCGGCTGCCCCCTCCTGTCAGGGACTTGTGCAGAGCCACAAGGGCCCCCCTGAGCCTCCTTTGCTCCAGCCTGAGCCCCTTTCCCAGCTCCCTCAGGAATTCTCCAGCCCCTTCCCAGCTCCTTCCCTGCCCTGGACTCGCTCCAGCCCCTCAGGGTCTCCCTCACTGTGAGGGGAAAATAAAAAAGTGGGGGAAAACGTGAGGGGAAAAGAAAGTGAGGGAAGTTTGGGGAAGGCTCTGCTGCAGAGCTTTTCCCTTCTGGATCCTCCTTTGCTCCAGGCTGAGCCCCTTCCCCAGCTCCCTCAGGAATTCTCCAGCCCCTTTCCCAGCTCCCTCAGCCACTCCTGGAGCTCCAGCCCCTTCCCAGCTCCCTCAGCCACTCCTGGAGCTCCAGCCCCTTCCCAGCTCCCTCAGCCACTCCTGGAGCTCCAGCCCCTTCCCAGCTCCCTCAGCCTCTCCTCACAGGATTCCCTCTCCAGCCCCATCCCAGCTCCCTCAGCCTCTCCTCACAGGATTCCCTCTCCAGCCCCATCCCAGCTCCCTCAGCCGCTCCTCACAGGATTCCCTCTCCAGCCCCATCCCAGCTCCCTCAGCCGCTCCTCACAGGATTCCCTCTCCAGCCCCATCCCAGCTCCCTCAGCCGCTCCTCACAGGATTCCCTCTCCAGCCCTTCCCCCCTTCAGGGAATTCAAGGCACAGAGCCACAGGAATGACCCAGAAGAGCCGGGTTTGACACCAGCTGTGGTTTAATCCCTGTCCAGGAGAGCTCTGGGGGCTCCACCACCAGCTGCAGCCCGGGGTGTGTCACCCTGCCACAGCCTGGCTGCCCGTGCAGCTCAGCATCCCGCACTGCTTTATAGGATTAACGTTCCCAGGCCTTCACAGCCAGCAGCTGCACGACTCCACAGGTTCTTAATAACAGCTTTTTAATTTTTATCTGAAGCCCAGTGATTGATGACCCAAGAGGAGCTCGGCACATGATCCCACACCCAGAGAGGAGCTGGCTCTGCTCCTCCAGCACGGCCCCAGCCTCAGGAAGAGCCATGAAGAACCAGGAATGAATCCAGAACTCCCTCCCTGCCCCTTGGCATGACCGAGCTCTTAGCTTGGCTTTGGGGTGGACTGCTGGCAATTTTTGGCTGCTGACCTGGCCAAGGTGAGCATTTCCATGGAAACACAGCACCCTGCACCCCTGCCCAGCCCATGCTGGACCAGGAAATGGGGATGGAACCTGGTCCCAGCTCCTGCTGAGGGTAAAAATGGCTCTGAAAAGCCACCACAAGCTCTGCATCACCCAGCTCTGACTGTGGTGCCACGTGTGAGACACCTCCACTGCACCAAGAGCTTCCTTTGGGTGGGATCTTGGGCAGGAATTGTTCCCCGGCAGGGTGGGCAGGGGCTGGCATGGAATTGCCAGAGCAGCTGGGGCTGCCCCTGGATCCCTGGCAGTGTCCAAGGCCAGGCTGGACACTGGGGCTGGAGCAGCCTGGGACAGTGGGAGGTGTCCCTGCCAGGGCAGGGGTGGCACTGGGTGGGCTTTAAGGCCCCTTCCAACCCAACCCATTCCATGATTCTGTGATTTTGTGATTCTCTGATTTGCTTCCTACAGCTTTTGGGGAAGTCAGGACACCGCAGGTGATCCACGTCCTCACAGAGTCCCCAAGCACGGTTCTATCCCTGCGTCCCAGACATCTCAAACCCTTTCCTCGTGGCCCCTGGGAAGGCTGGACGAGCCCTGGGCAGTGGCAGCCACCCCCAGAGCCACCCTGCTGCCCTCTGGGTGTCCCCACCCCATTCCCAGAGTCCCTGTGCTCAGCCCAGGCTGCCCCCACCCAGATGAGCAAACAAGACCCTGCCACCCCTAAATCTGATAATGGGGCTCTGAGCCACTCTGGCAATTTTGGGGGCTGCTTCCCAGAGGATCAGCAGTTCAGTGAGCCCTGGAGCTGCCTCCTGGGGAGGAGGGGAGCACTTACTGATGGGTTCCTCGGGGTGGAAAGCCAGTTCGTTCACGGAGCCGGCGTGGCCAGGCAGCTTGTAGAGGATCCTCCTGGAGGTGGTGTCCCACACGTACACAAACCTGCAACAGAGGCCCGATGAGGGCAGGAAGCAGGGAAAGAAAGCACCCCCAGGTGGTTCTGAGCTGGCTGGAACAGCTCAGAGTGCGGATAAACAGGAACTTCTCGGGAGAAAAATGCTGCCCTGACTGATTCAGGAGAGCAGAGGGCTGAGCAGGTAGGAATCAAAAGGTCAAGAGGCAAAAACCTCACTGCCAGCACTGCATTTCATCCCTCAGGGCACAGGGGATTTGGATTTGAAAGCTGTGAGGCCAAAGGAATCCCTGATAGTGCAGGCACAGGGAGAAAATCAGCACTGGGAATGGGGAGGAGGGGTCTCACCTCACAAACACCCCCAAACACTCTCTGCACGTCCAGGCATCACCTTGGGCTGGCAGTGAGGAGGGGCCCAGAGCCCCCCAGCCCCTGCTGCAGTGCAATCCCTCACAGCCAGCAGCTCCAGAGATGGATTTCCTCCGGCTGTGCCACATGATCCACTTCCCAGCAGTTACTAGGGAGTGACGGGATCACCCTCATCACCCTCCCTCAGGCCTGAGCCCCCACCTGAGCTGAGGGGCAGAACCCGCCAGGATCCTTCCCTGGGAGCTCAGGAAGGAATGGCTGGCACCAGGCCCAGCTCAGCTTTCCCACTGCTCCTACAAACGGCCTCAGAGCCAGGGAAACAGAGCCCCAAATCCCTGGGTGTGCTGTGGGGAGCTCCACAGGGAAGCAGAGCCACGCCCTGGCCTGGCCAGGGAGATTTGGATGCAGCACAACAAGATGCACACCCTGCAGGCCCAGGGGAGGCGGTGCTGCAGCTCACCTGCACAGGTATCCCACACCCCTCCCTCCCTCCTTCCCTCCCTCCCTTCCCAGCACCAGGGAAGGGAATTTGGCACGAGGCTCTCAGCTCTGCAACAACAGAAGAGAAATCAGTGGCTGGGGAGAGCTGCAGCTGGGTGATGCCCACCCCGCTCCTTGGGGAGGTGATGGACAGCTCAGACGGAATTCCTGGAGCAGGAAAGGGCAGCAGTTGGGTTTGGTGGGAAGAGCAGCTCTGCAGTCGCCCCCCAGGGCATCCCTGGGCTTCCAGAGGCTGAGGGAGGGGGACAGCCCCTGGACACTCGGAAAAGCAATCCCCTGCTCCCAGGGAAGGTCACTGTGCATCCCAGGGTTCTCCCGCAGGGATTCAGACCTGCTGGGGATGGGTGGCCCCTCCCTCAGCCCTCAACACCAAGGCTGGACCCTTCCAGGCTTCTTTGGGGCTCCTCAGTTTCCCCCTTCCTTTCCACGGCAGGGCTTTGCAAACCAGACAAAAAAAAAAAAAGATGATTTGTTTGTACAATCAGCCTGGATTTTCACTGAAATGCTGCTTTTCACCCCCAGAAAAAGCCCTGAATGATTTATAACCCCTGCTGGCTGCCCAGACAGGACACTGGGCACCAGCACCAGGTACTCCTCCTCCTTAGGAACTTTTCAGGCTGGTGCCATTCGTGATTTATTTCCTTGAGGGAAGCCCCCAGGCCTGCAATGCAAGCCTTGAATGAGGATGATTTCAAGCCCAGCTCTTATCCAGCAGGCAGGAATTGTCCCTGTTGCTTTCTCAAGGCACTCTGCTGTTGTGGTTTTTAATTTGGTGTTGCAAGGCAGGCAAAGTGGCTGATTTTACTACAACACTTCTGAAGGGCTCAACCCCAAAAAACATTCAGGTGATTGTCCCTCCAACACAGGCACAGTGCACAAGGAGAGAGAAATCACTGGGGGACTGTTTTGTACTCAAAACAAAATGTTTGTTTAACCTTGCTTTGCTTTTCCTGAAAATAGTCCTAAAAAAATTAAAATAACAATAAAAACAACAAAAAAATTAAAAAAAAATTAAAAATAATTAATTAAAAAAAAACCAAAAATGAAAATAAAATAACAATTAAAATAACCTGAAAGCTCTCTGATAGCAGAAAGATTGGAGTGGCCTGGTCTGACCTGCCCCAGGAGCTCCATCAGCACCTGCAGAATGAACCCACTGACCCAAACTCCTGGCACAGCTGCCCAGAGCAGGGCTCAGCCTGCCCCTGACGCAGGGATCCAGGCAGGAATTCCTCTCCCAGGCAGGAATTCCTCTCCCTGTCAGTGCCCAGCAGGGCTGGGGGCAGAGTCCCGGCTCAGGTTTATGCTGGGACAGCTGCCCCACTAAAAGTGGGCAGGGAGAGCTCGAGTTCTGCCTCTCTGCTACCAGAAACTCATTAATCTGCTGATTACTGCTGCTCCATGCCCTGGCCCCCAGCCTGCAGGAATTCCTGTCTCCCTGGCTCTGCATTTGGGCCTGGATTTGCTCCAGGGGCCGTTGGTGTCCTTCACAGGGACCTTCAGCCCCCGTGCTGCTTCTCCCTCTGCCCCTTTCGCTCCTCGGCTGACTTTAGCCTAGAGAATCTCTCATTCACGAGTCTGATGTGTGCTAATTGATCTTTATTTCTCCTCAGTTAAAGGAGGGATCACTAATGATCCCTGGAATCCCAGCATGCAGGGATGTAACTGGGATTTGTGCTCCTCATCCTCTAACCCCACACGCAGACCCTGCTCTCAAAGACCCTCCCAAGCTTCTGCCAGGACACCCAGGGGTCCAACCCAGTGGCAAAGATGTCGCTGTCACCTGCTGGCCCTGCTGGGGGATCCTGAGCAGATCCCCAGCCAGTTTTTGACACTAATAATCAGATTTTACAACAGTCAGAAGCTCCTCCACAGACACCAAAGCAACAGAAACGCATCCCTGAGGAAATCAGGAAAACTCCTGAGGATTGTTTGGGATCTCACACCCAACCCTGAGCCTTCAGAGTTGGATCCAGGAATGCTGCAAATCCATGGGGACAGAGGGATGCAGTGGCAACTCACCTGTCAGCCGACCCCCCTGCAATTTTGCTGCCATCTGGGGACCAGGAGCACCTCAGAAGGTTCTAAAATAAAAGAACATGCAGAGATCTGCTCAGTTTTCCCCTTCTCCTTGAATTAAAATCGCCAGGAGACTTTAACCAGCACCACTTTAATGATCTCCCTTGGAAGACGAGGTGGTAATTACAGATTTTATTTTATTGCTGCAAACAGCCAGTGCCTTGTTATTTCACACAAAGTAGATGGTAAGTGTAGAAAATACTTAATTTACAGCTAATTACAGCTGAACTGAGCAAAGAAATCTTGTTACTGAGGCTTTAATTGGAATCCCACTTTGAGTATTCATCTTTCTTTGAGTTCTTATTAAGGCCCTTTCTGGCCTAAACTTGAAGTGAAAAAAACAATTTAGAGAGAAGTTAATAGCAGGGGGAATTGAACAAGGAGTGGAGCACACTCACCTTCTCAAAATTATGGACATTCCCCTGGAAAATCTTCACACATCTCTCCTTGGGGGCGAAGGGCCTCACGTCCCAGATCCGAACTGCAACAGAGTCAGAGCCAGCAGCTGAGGGTGCCAGGGAAAGGGCAGCCCTGGAAAACCCTTCCCCGTGCCCAGGACGTGCTCCCTGTCCCCTTCATGTCCCCAAAAGCCAAAGGGAACCAGCAGCTTTCCCTGCAGGAAGCTTTGCTCTGGCAGGACAAAAGCAGCAACGTGTAACTACACCCAGAGCGGGAAAATCCAAACCAGCTACCCCAGAAGTCAGCCACCACCTCCTTACAGGAGGATTTGCTTTATCCTGACACATCCCATGGGCACGGTCCTGATGGGCTCAGCCTCACTGGGCACCTCGATGGGACGGGCAGGGTGGCAGCTGGGCTGTCACTGCCATGAGGGGACAAACCTGTGCCATGTCCCG
>NW_024581049.1:1019856-1020939 GCF_017639235.1 Corvus kubaryi
GGGACAAACCTGTGCCATGTCCCGTGTCCCCAGAGCCCTGCAGGAGCGGGCACAAACCCCCCTGAGGGAGCTGCTCCCCCCGCCAAGGACGCGAATCCACGGTTTAACTCCGGAGCCAAACTCCCTGCAGCCCACCCCACCTCTGGGTGCTTTTTTCCCGGGATGAACACCCAGAGGTGTCCCGGGAGCCTCAGCAGGGTGTACCTGTGTTGTCCATGGCGTTGGAGAGCAGGTAGGAGCCCTCGGAGCTGAGGCTCAGGCCCGTCACGGAGTCGGCGTGGCCCCGCATGGTGTAGGTGAGCTTGTTCTGCCGCAGGTCCCACACCTGGCACAGCAAACACAGCCAGGAATGCTGGAGCTGCAGCTCCCAGAGCATCCCACACAGGTACTGCCAAATCAGCTCTGGGTTCCAGCTGCTGGGGGCTGGAGCTTGAGGGGTGTTGTAGGAAAAGGGGATTTGTGCCTTAGGGGGTTCCTGACTGAACGTATTCAACCCCCAAGGAGTCACACGGCAGCAGCCCCACACGTGCAGGACCCAGGCAATGGCTTCCCAGTGCCAGAGGGCAGGGCTGGATGGGATCTGGGGAAGGAATTGTTCCCTGGCAGGGTGGGCAGGGGCTGGCATGGAATTGCCAGAGCAGCTGGGGCTGCCCCTGGATCCCTGGCAGTGCCCAAGGCCAGGCTGGACATTGGGGCTGGAGTAGCCTGGCACAGTGGGAGGTGTCCCTGCCCATGGAGGGGTTTGGAGTGAGCTGGGCTTTCAGGTGTTTCCCACCCAAACCATTGCATGATTCTATGAAAATATGAGGCTGGAACTTTGTGTGTGTTGGAGGAAGACAGAATCTGCCTTTTAGAAGATTTCTAAGTGAAGATGTTCAACCTCCAAAGAGTTCAGTGTCAGAACTCCTGAACTGGCTACAAAATCCCCAAATCCCACTGCCAGGTGGCACAGAGAAGCCAGTCCCAATTCCCACAGTTTCAGGCTGTTCTTCCCAACGAGGGGCAGTGGGAACAGCTCTGGGGGCAGTGCCAGGCTGAGCCCTGGCTGTGCCAGGCTGGGGACAGCTCTGGGGGCAGTGCCAG
>NW_024581049.1:1020949-1024213 GCF_017639235.1 Corvus kubaryi
TGGGGGCAGTGCCACACCGAGCCCTGGCTGTGCCAGGCTGGGGACAGGCTGGAGCAGGGGATGAGGGCACAGGGCCACAGCCTGAGCCCTGCAGCCACCAGGGAAATCAGCTGAATGAAACGCTGAGCTCACTCTTAAATAAGAACTTTCCACACCAGCAGGTGCCAGAGCGAGCTGCAAACTGGAGCAAAGGGCACAGAGGGGACAGAGGGGACGTGGCACCACATTTTCTTCAGCTGAGCTCACATTTGCCCTGTCACAGGCTGCCAGCACAGCCAGCATTCCACACTGGGTGACAGCAGAGCTGGGACACCGGGAATGCCAGGCTGTCACGTGCCAGCCTGGAGCGGCTCCCTGCCTCTTCAGCCACCAGCAGGGATGGACACAGCGGGTCCAGGGGGGGTTGGGGTGTAAAATTCAGCAGGTGAGTCCCATGGGTGCCCTCAAGCAACGCGGGGAGCGACAGGATGGAAAAGGGGGGCACAGTGGGAAAGGGACACGGGGACACGCAGGGTCCTACCTTGATGTCATTGTCGATGCCTCCAGAGATGATCTGGTCACTGGTGTCATTGAAGGTGACAGCCAGGACCTGGTAGGTGTTCTGGAATGTCTGGACAGCAGCTTTTTTCCTGATATCCCACAGCTGGGAAGAAACGTGGCAGTTGTAAGAGGTGGACACGGATATTTAACACCAAAATCCCAGGGAGCTGCACAGATATTGGCAGAGACTCAGACTGCTCTCCTAAAATCCCTCTTTAGGTCTCGGGAGATCATGATAAAAAAGATTCAATCTAGAGATCTTCATAAAAAACATTAAACCTGGTGTGTTTGGAGCACAGGAATGGAGGGAGGGAAGAAGGGGCCAGCACAGGAGAGTCCAGGAAAGAGAAGAAGGGGCCAGCACAGATTTCAGGAGAAGGAAAAAGGGACCAGCACACATTTCAGGAATAATTTTCTCATGCTTTGCTAATCCAGAGCAGCAGAAAAAAAATCCAACTGAGCAGCTCAACCTTCACAACCCCCTGAGAACCACAGAAAAAAAAAAAGGAGCAGTGAAATTCGGTGTCGCATTTTTGATTTTGAACTCGCAGCGCTAAGATAACGGAACGAGCAACAAAAGGCTCAATTCAGATCCCAAAAACTCTTCCACCTTTCTTCCCCAGCCTTTTCCCCTGGGAACACACCGACCTTGACGGTGCCATCGTCGCTGCCGGTGCAGACGAGCTGGGGTCCCCTCCGGGCCGGGTAACAGGAGTTGACGAAGGACGTGTGGCCCTTGAGCCTCTTCACCCTCTCGCCGGTCTCGCTGTCCCACACAGCCACGGTTTTGTCCGTGGATGCTGAGAAGAGCATGCTGCAGGCAACAGCCACCGTGAGGGCTCCGCTCCCTCCCCAGCTCTCCTTCAGGAATAGCCAGCAAGGGAAGAATGTCCCCCCATTTGGTGTTTCAGAGGAGCCTGACTGACACTGGAGCAGCACAAACTCCCTCTAATCCTGGTTATCAATTGTTTTTCTGCCTCCTCAAATGTTCTCTGGGATGAACACAGGCAGAAAAGCTCAGCAGGAATGGTGGAACAGCCTCTTAAATTAACCAGTATCTCACTTGTTCTCTCTCTCCCTCGCCAGCACCCCCCAGACACCCAACAGAAGCTTCCCTCTGTTCCCCAGAACAGCATCAATGGCACTGGTGGGTCACAGGTGCCCCCAGATCCTTTGGGCACGCTGGAAAAGCCACACTTCAGGGACTGGGTGTCCATGGACTGAGCAAGGGCAACAATCCCAGGATCACTGAGGTTGGAAAAGCCCTCCAGGATCATCAAATCCGAGCTGTGCCCCATCCCCAGCTCAGTGCCACCTCCAGGAATTCCTTGGGCACCTCCAGGGATGGGCACTCCAGACCTCCCTGGGCAATTCCAATCCCTGAGCACCCTTTCCATAGGGAAATTCCTGCTGCTGCCCACCCTGAGCCTGCCCTGGCCCAGCCTGAGGCCGTTCCCTCTCCTCCTGTCCCTGTTCCCTGCCAGCAGAGCCCAACCCCCCCGGCTGCCCCCTCCTGTCAGGGACTTGTGCAGAGCCACAAGGGCCCCCCTGAGCCTCCTTTGCTCCAGCCTGAGCCCCTTTCCAGCTCCCTCAGGAATTCTCCAGCCCCTTTCCCAGCTCCCTCAGGAATTCTCCAGCCCCTTTCCCAGCCCCCTCAGGAATTCTCCAGCCCCTTTCCCAGCTCCCTCAGGCTCTCCTGGGGCTCCAGCCCCTTTCCCAGCCCCATTCCCTGAGGCTCAGTGAGTCCCCGGGGGACCCTGAGCAGCAGAAGGCCCCTGCCCTCACCTGCCATCCGTGTTGTAGTGCAGCTCCATGACGGCCCCGCTGTGTCCCTTCAGCGTGGCGAAGTTGTCGCAGTCCCCGTAGACGTTCCAGAGCACTGGGGGACAGCAGGGGAGGAGTGAGTGCAGGACAAACACAGGAACACCCCCCTGCTGTGTGCAGTGTGGGATAATTAACAGCAGTAACGAAGCACTGTGTGAGCTCCAGGGCAGAGATGATTTAGGGGTCTTGATTAAGGTGAATTTATTAGGAAAAAGATCATCTTTGCTTCAGCAACTCTAAGTATTAAAAAGGGCATTTCTGCACACTTCTGCAGCCTGAGTGAGGGGGACACAGCACTGTGCCCAGCAAGACACATTCCCAGCACCATCAGGATGGGACCTGGAGAGGAGCTGGGAAAAGCTTCCTGCACCCTCCTGGGGAAACCCTTCACGCTCAGGACCCAGCCAGGCCAGGGCTGAGCTGAACCCCTCAGCAGCAGGGCCTGAGCCCGTGTGAGCCCAGCCTGGGGGACAGCAGGGACACTCACAGATGAGCCTGTCGAAGCCAGCCGAGGCCAGGGTGTTGCCATTGGGATGGAACTTGCAGCAATAAACCTCCCCCTCGTGTCCCGACAGCAGCATGATGGGGGCCTGCAGCGAGGAGCAGCGCGGGGGGCCCTGAGGGACACACGGACACGGTGAGGGGACGAGGGACGAGCCCAGGGTGTGGCCAGCCCTGCCCGGCATCCCGGCCTTCCCACACCACATCTCACCAGAATTACAGAACCCCAGGATCACCGAGGGGGGAAAAGAGCTCCCAGAGCATCGAGCCCAGCCGGTGCCCCATCCCCACCTTGTCCCCAGCCCAGAGCACTCAGTGCCACCTCCAGGAATTCCCTGGACACCTCCAGGGATGGGCACTCCAAACCTCCCTGGGCAGCCCCTGCCAATCCCTGAGCAC
>NW_024581050.1:0-18385 GCF_017639235.1 Corvus kubaryi
TCCCCTTCCCCCCCTTTTCTCATTTTTCCCTTTTCTTTCCCCATTTTCCCCCCCTTTCTTCCTTTTTTAAAAATTTTTGGAACAAGCGACTCAGTGACGTTTTTTCCTTACTTTCCCCCTCCTTTTCACTTCTCCTCTCAACCCTTTTTTCCTTAGAAAACCAAACTCCCAGCTCCCAGATTTTAGACCCAGCTGCACCAAACAGGATCAGACTCTGTGCCATGAAGGATAAAATTTATCCCAATTTTGCCCCAATTTTCTCCCAGTTTTGCCCAAATTGTCTCCCAGCCGTGTCCCAAACTGCTCCCGCTCTGCCCCCATGGAAAACCAGCACATCCAGACCCTCCAGAGCAGGAATGAAGCCACGGGAAGATTTTACCCACATTTAGGGGAATTTACAGCGCATTCACAGCTGAGAAAAACAGGAATCAGCCCAGGATCCCACAGGGAGGAGAGGGATGCTGGGAATTGCATCCCGGTGCTCCCGCCTGGTTTCCAAAGGGATTCCAAATCCAAGGAGCTGCTGGTGGAGCTCTGTGTGGGATGGTTGTGATTGTCGGGACTTCTCCAGGGTCACCCCCGCCAGGAATCCTCTTAAATCCCATCTCCACGGGGACCATTCCCAGGATTTCTGGGAGCTACCAGCCCCCCCAAAGCCGTGCCCTCCGATCCTCCAGGAGAAGCCGCTTCCCTGCCTCCCGCGGCTCCATCCCCACCACTGGAAACCCTTGGAAAAGGGTCGGGAATTTCGCCCTGAACGTGTTTGGGGAGTTGAAAAGGAGAAGGCTGAGGAAAAGAATCCATTAAGGAAGTTTAATCTTTCCCTGAGGTCCTGTGGTTTGGGAAGAAGGACGAAAGAGGAGGAGGAGGCTCCTGGACAGATTGGGGTTGTTTTTTCCTGTCCCCACATGAAAAATTTAGGAATCAACCCAGTGTTTGCCTCCAGCTTCCCTCTGGATATCCCACTGTTCCGGCACCCAGCGAACATCCATCAGGCTCTGTAATTCCCAATCCATGTTTTCACCAGGAAAAACAGCACATTAAAACCTCCAACCCCTCCCCCCCAATCTTTTCCCACAAATAAATCAGATTTCGGTGCTAAAAAAGGCAGATTTGGGGTCGTTATCTCCCGTGGAAAGCCTGATTAATTCCTCTTTTCTGCTGATTTTGGGATGAATCCTTCTTTTCCTTCATCCCTGGCTGCCCAGGAAGGAAGAGCTTCCCGGGATTCTTTAAAGCAGCATCTGTTTACAGCCACAGCTCCGAACAATTCCTGATTGCTTCCACATTCCCGATGGAGATGGGGCAGCTCCCAAGCTTTGCCCCAGAGCTTCCCAGAACCTCTTGGAGCTGGTGTCATAAACGGCTTCTCCAAAGCTCCCCAAAAAAGCAGGAATTCCTTATGGAAAACACCCCAGAGCCTGTCAGGGATGAGCTGCGGGGATGCTGCATCCCTGGCCTTTCCCTAATCCGCAGCAGTCACGAGCCAGGCGGCTTGGAAGGATCCTTCGGAATCGCGGGGACTTCCAAGAGGAACCGGCGGGAATGGCGCCAGGAGTGCAGCCTGTTCCATCTATCCCACTTTTCCCTCGCTAATGAGGGTGATCCATGAAGGACAGGAGGCCCCAGAAGGGGCCGACACCGCCTCGAATCCCAGATTTTCAAAGGACTTTACGGGGCTGAACTTCCGTGGGCCGGGTGGGTCAAGGAAGGGCATGTCCTGGGAAAAAGGGCATTCCAGGCTCGGTGTTTTCCGTTGGAAAGGGAATGGATGAGGAGCTTCGGAGCTGATTTGTTCTACCTGGTGTAGGGTGGGAAAATCCTACAAAAAAAACCCTAAAAAAGCAGCCGGGGCAAATGAGAACATTGATACTCCTGAGGTGTTGGTGCTTAGGGAGACCCCAAATCCTGGGAATTTTAAGTGTTTTTAAGGATCTCTCCCAATCCCAGCCAGCAGCTGGATCCCAGCAATCCTCTCACCCTACGGATCAGCACTAAAGGAGGGGAGGAGCCCCCAGCGCTGCCAACTTTGATGATTTTATTGGAAATTTACAATTTTTCCGTGTTCTTTCCATAAAATTCCAGCTGTTGGGTTCAGGGGAGGGTGTGAAAAACCTCAGGTTTTGGAAAACAAGGAAAAGAAGGAAAAAACATCAAAAGAAGGGGGGGGGGGGGGATGGGATCAGAACAGGAGGAAATCTGAAATGAAAAGAATTTTTTCAAGCTCCAAATCCGGAAGAGAAATAGAAGCCAAATCTGGGAAATCTGGAAGTAATCTCAGGATTGGGACAGGGTCCCTGGGGAGGGATCCTTAAGGATCATCCCATTCCAAGGGCAGGGACACCTTCCATCGACCAGGATGCTCAGGAAGCGCGGTGGGATTTTGGGATGCAGCTCATCCCGGTGCCAAGGCCAATGACATTCCCAGGGCATGGAGACGTGGAGAACACCAAGTTCATCCCCTTCCTGCCGAAGCCCTTTGGGATTTGCCGGAAACCTGGAGCGAGGGGAGGGGCCGGCGGCTTCAGCAGGTGGCGCTCCTGGCCTGACTAACGCTGGCAATTAGCAAATTAACGTAATTAGGCAGTGATTGGGGCCCGGCTGCTGCCTCCGTGTGTGGGCCCCACTGAGCAGGAGCTGCCCTTCCACCCCAAGCGTGGTCGGAGGAGCAGCCACGAGAATTCCGGAGGGAATGCAGGGGTGTTCCAAAGGCAACCCAAGGCAAACACTGAGGAATTTTCCTCCCTCGCCATCGGGAATTCGCTCTGGAATGACTCGTCCCACCCCGAACTGTCAATGATGGGGCTGAAGCCCCTTCGCCTCCAGCCATCCCATGATTGTCCCATTGGGATTCCTGCTCAATCCCAGATTTCCCGCAGCAGAATCCCAACGTTTGGATCCTTTAAGTCATTGAGTTGTGGTGCAGTGACGCCACCACAGCCTGAGCTGGTGCCTCCAGGCAGGGTCCCCATCCAAGGAATCCCTGGGATTTTGTACCCTCCCAGTCCACGCACCCATTCCAAAGGTGGATTTGGGGCTGGGATCTTTCCGGTGGATCCTATGGAGTCCCTGGGTGAGGGCCTGGCACTGCAATCCCTGTGCCCGCTGTGAGGCCAGGGATTGGTGCCCATTCCCAGCTCATTCCCCTTGTCCCTCACCCATTCCCACCTGGCACTCCTGGAAAAATGGGATCAGCTGCTCAGGAATACACACGGGAGCCGGGTGTGGAATGGAAGGAGATGGTTGGAGCCACCGGGAATCAGCTGGGAATGGGTGCCTGGACTGGGAGGGTACCAAATCCCAGGCAAAGGGTTGGTGCTCATTCCCGGCTCATTCCCGGTGGTTCCAACCATTTCCTTCCACTCCACACCGAGCTCCCCAGTGAATTCCTCAGCAGCTGATCCCATTTTCCATGACTTCCCGCTGGGAACGGGTGAGGGATAAGGAGTCACAGGAAGCTGGGCTGCTGCTCCAGTACTCTCATCCCAAAGGAACTGCCCCTATTCCCTATCCCGGAGCTGGGAATCATCCCACCCTGGGGACCTGGAAATGTCACCGTGTCCCCTGCCCGCCCCGTGCTCATCCTCATCCTCCTCCTCCACGCGCATTTGGAGGCGAGCTCTTAATGGCTCGCTGTTAATTAGTGTGAACTCTGATTGCCCTGCGAGCACGCCCTTGCCTTTGTCAGCTAATTGGCCGGGCTTTCTCATCTATTATGTAAATAGCCCCGGTCTCTGCGGCGCGGTGTCGTAACGCCCCGCATTCCTGGGATCCTGCGCTCCTGGTTCATGGAATTGCTCTCCCAGCCCCGGGCGAAAACAGCAGCAACAACAACAAAAAGCAGGCGAGCCTTTGGCTCGGCTTTGGGAGGCTCCAGAGATGAGTTCCAGAAGAAAGTGTTCCGGGCAGGAGTTCAGGGCATGGACAGCGGGAGGAGGGGGCGGGAGACAGCGGGAAAAGCTGGATAATCCTGGCCTTGCGTCACCTCCCGCGGCCCCACGTGCACTGGTAGGGCTGGGAATGAGTCCAGAGGTTGTCCCGTGTCACATCCCCAGGGAAGGAGGGAGGAAGGAGCAGCTCTGCCCTTCCCTCTGTGCCCAGCACTGCCGAGGACACACCTGGAATTCCGTGCCCGGGTCTGGGCCTCTCATGGCATGGACGGGGCTGGAGCGTGTCCAGGGAAGGGAATGGAACTGGGAAGGGGCTGGAGAATTCCTGAGGGAACTGGGAAAGGGGCTCAGTCTGGAGAAAAGGAGGCTCAGGGGGGACTTTGCGGCTCTGCACAACTCCCTGAAAGGTTGGAGCCAGGTGGGATTTGGGATCTGCTCCCAGGGAATAACAGGAAAAGAGGGAACAGCCTTCAGCTCTGCCAGGGGAGGCTCAGGTTGCCCATCAGCAGGAATTTCTCCATGGAAAGGGTGCTCAGGCCTTGGAAGTGCCCAAGGAGCTTTGGAGTGCCCATCCCTGGAGGTGTCCAAGGAATTCCTGGATGTGTTCCTCAGTGCCAAGGTGGGGATCGGGCACAGCTTGGACTTGATGATCCTGAAGGGATTTTCCAACCTTTATGATCCCGCTGCAAGGATTGCGCCTGGTTTCCCTCCTGTCGTGAGATCAGCAAAGCTCCTCACCCAATTCCAAGGTCCCTCATAGCCTTATCCATGGGAGCTGTAGGCTTTCAAGGGAAACTTGGATATTCCAGGAGCTGAGGAGTTTGTGGGGGCAGGAATTGCTTGTGTGAGAAGCCAAGGACTCTCTTCCCATCCACAGCAGGAGGAGGCACCTCCAGTGCCAAGAGCAGGAAGGAACTAAAGAATTCCAAAAGAGATCAACAGGCCACGATTTTTCCAAAGCCACCAAATTTCGGGGTTGGAGATTATGATATAAATGGGTCTTTTCCAGTGTTCCATGCCCTGCAAACAGGACAATTTGGGACAGGACCCCCAAATGTCCTGGTCCAGGTGGCTCCCAGGAATATCAGCCGGTATTTTCCAGGAGGGAGCAAAGGAGAGGGAGAAAAACTTCCGAAGGATATTTATTCCACAGACAAGCAGAGCAGTAAAACAAATGAGCAAATTCCCTGCTCCGATAAATCCACTTAGAAATCCAAACCCGGTAGCAACAGGATAATTTATGTCCCACGGAGAGAGGTCCAGAGGAAAATTGATGAAGTCTCTTATTTGGGTCATAAATCAGATTCCATTAATGGAACCCATCCACAAATTTATAAACACAGCCCGGAGCCCAGGCCGGTCCTTCAGCTCCCGGGGAGGAGGGGCTGGAGCAAAAAGGGGGCTCTGATCCATAAACTCCTTCCTGATAAATCCAGGAAGACAATCTGTGAAAAGATAGCGGTGCTCGATTTATGGCACCTGAAAGGGAGCCAGGCGGGAGTAAATCTCGTGTGCCGGCAGAAATAAATCTGGGAATGTTCTCCTCTTCTTCCCTGTCCGGAGAGCCACTCACAAATCCAAGAGCATTTCCAACTCCTCTTTGCTTTGGCCTTCCTGCCTCTGGTCCTGGGAATGCCAAGACTTACAGGATCGTGGAATGGGTTGGGTGGGAAGGGATCTTAAGGATCAACCATTCCCACCTCCATTCCATGGGCAGGGACACCTCCTGCTGTTCCAGCTGGATCCAAGCCCCAGTGTCCAGCCTGGCCTTGGGCACTGCCAGGGATCCAGGGGCAGCCCCAGCTGCTCTGGCAATTCCAGCCCAGCCCCTCCCCACCCTCCCAGCCAGCAATTCCTTCCCAATATCCCATCTATCCCTGACCTCTTTCTGTTTAAAATGCATTTCTGGGACAGGACAGTAGAAAATGGGGCCAAACCTTTTCCTTGGAGCAATCCCTGCATTCCCAAAGTCCATTTAATGTCAGATTCTCAGTACAAAACCCCAAAACTGAGGAATTTTATCCAGGACCAGGATACTTGCCTGTCAGCAGTGCCTCATTATGCTCATATTGGGAAGGAATTCCTGGCTAGGCTGGAATTCCCAGAGCAGCTGGGGCTGCCCCTGGATCCCTGGCAGTGTCCAAGGCCAGGCTGGACATCGGGACTTGGATCCACCTGGGATAGTGGGAGGTGTCCCTGCCCGTGGGAACTGGATGAGCTTTAAGGTCTTTCCAATTCCAACCATTCCATGATTCCATGACCTATAGATAAGGGGTTCAGCAGTGTAGGGAAGGGAGAGGAACGTCCCCTCAAAGTCTGGGATCACCCCAAGTTCTGGTTTGAAGGCCGGCTGCTCTTGAGCTCCCAGGAATGTCTCAGACCCTGGGGAAATCCCATTCCCTCCATTCCGCATGGCTGGAAAGTTATTGATGGATTCACCTCAGTCCCCAGTAAAATCATCCGGTCTTTCCAAGAATCCCAAGGTGGTTTTGGTTGGAAAGAACCAACCCTGGAAAGATCCTGAAAGATCCTGGAAAGTTCCTCAGTTCCAGCCAGGCTTGGGCGGTGCCCACCATGGATAAAAATCAGTCAAAATCCATCGGGATCTTCCCTAAAACTTGAGGAACAATGAAATCCCAGGTGGCTGTCAGGGAAAGATGGGAATAACAACAATTATCCCACACTTTTTGAAGTCTCTCCAGCCCAAACACCGAGGGCTCAGAACAGCTGCGATTCCTTCTGCTTTGCAAACAACAACCTGGAGTTTCCAAAGGCGGGGAAAAAATCCCTCCCCATCCCATCAGCGCTTGGGAAAGTCGAGGAGAAGCCCAGAATTCCCCGGCTTTGCCTTGTGGCAAGGATCTTCGGAGCTGCTTTTGGTTCGATTTGTGCTCCTACTGCAAAATTCCGTTGGGTCCTGAGCTGGGAAGAGCCTTTACCTCAAAAAAATTCCTTAGGGAATTTCCCTGGGGGAGTTGAGGAATGCAGGGGGTCTTTGCAGTGCTTTCCTTGGAAGAAAACTTCCCATTCCAGGCAGATTCCCTAAACCAGAGCTCCGAGGAAACTTCTGGGTATTCCACGGAATTAATCACGGATATTACCCGAGGCAATCCCATGCGGATGCAGAGGGGCTGGGTTGCAGCACCGCCTCTGGCTGAGCAGGAATTCCTGTTCCTCTGGAAAATACAGGAGGGAAAAGGCTCCAGCCACCGCTTCCTGCTGCACTCGGAGCTTTATGGACACCTCAAATTCGGGAAAAAGGGGGGAAATGGGAAATTGCAGCTTTTTCCTAACTCCATCCCATCGTTGCCTCCAGGTGGAATCACCAGAAGGGAGAATGGAGAATCCTTGGATGGAGATTCTCCTTTGAATGGAGAATCCTTTGAATGGACATCTCCAGGGAGCTGACACTAAATGTGCTTTATTCCAGGTTTATTCCAGTTTTATTCCAGGTTTATTCCAGTTTTATTCCAGTTCGTTGCTGCAATGGGTTGTTGGGACAGGATTCCTGAAGGAATCGCTTCCTTGTTATCCCAAAAATTTTATTCCCACGTGCCTAAAACCACTTTAAAAAGTCATGGAGGCTCAGGGGTTGCACATGAGAGAGGTCAGTGGTGGCCAGCCCGACTTATCATGGAACCATGGAATGGTTTGGCTTGGAAGGGATCTCAAAGATGATCTAATTCCTACCCCAACACCTCCCACTGTCCCAGCTGGATCCAAGCCCCAGTGTCCAGCCTGGCCTTGGGCATTCCCAGGGATCCAGGGGCAGCCCCAGCTGCTCTGGCAATTCCAGCCCAGCCCCTCCCCACCCTCCCAGCCAGCAATTCCTTCCCAGCATCCCAGCCCAAGCTCCCCTTTCCCACTGGGAAGCCATTCCCTGCCTCCTGGCCCTCCAGGCCTTGGCCCCAGTCCCTCTGCAGCTCTCCTGGAGCCCCTTTAGGCCCTGCAAGGGGCTCGCAGCTCTCCCTGCCTCCTTCCCTTCTCCAGGGCAACATTCCCAGCTCTCCCAGCCTGATCCAGAATCCTGGAATGGTTTGGGTTGGGAGAGACCCTCAAGCCCATTCAGTCCCACCCAGGGACACCTCCCACTATCCCAGGTTGTTCCAAGCCCCGTCCAGCCTGGCCTTGGACAATTCCATGGATTTGGCAGCCGCAGCTTCTCTGGGCAACCCCGTTCAGCAGATCCAGAGCCCTTCCACCCTTCCCAGAGCAAGGGAAGAGGTTGAAATCCATTAAATCCCTCAGAATTCCTTGCCCATTCCCCACAGCTCCCGTTGCCCCGTGCGGAGCAGGAGGCCACAGCTCCGTTGGATCTGAGAATATTCCCTGAGGAGCTGCTGCAGGCTTTGCCATCCGTTTTCCAAACCCAACTTGCAACCACTCCATGGATTCCTCTGGAATGGGGCACGTTAGGAAACGATTTTGGCCTCAGATGGAAATTCAGTTGGGACTTGACTGGAATTTAATCCTGACAGGGCACACAGGATCAGCTCCTGCTCTTCCCCAGGGATAAAAATTCCTGTTTTCCTTTGTGGATGCCGCTCTCCGGGACACCAAAGGCAAATTCCGACAGCGGAATAATCCAAAAGTGGCGGAGCTTGAGAGTGATGAGTAAGGATTAAAAACTCCTTTGTACAGGAATTTCATCACCAAATCCCTGCCTTTCCCAGCTTAAAATCCATCAGGGATTGTCTGAAACGCTTTGATGAGGTGCCCTTAATTGGGCTTGGAATTCTGGAGGCATTACCTGGGATACAGGTGAGGGAATTGCACAAAGAGGTCGGAAAAATCAATTTGGATTAAAAGTCGACTCCTTTTTTTCACTTTCCCAGAGCTTGGTGGAGCTGATTTCCCTCATTCAAAGAGAAATTTTCCATTATCTTCCCCCCCCAAAAAAAGGTGGATATGCTGTGGAAGAGATGCCTTGAAATCTGAATCTCTTTTAAATTTTTTCAGGTGTTTGTCAAGTTTAAATTTTAATTTCAATTCTAAATATTTTAAACGCATCAACTGAAAAAGAGAAGTTGGGAAGGGAAGGAAATGATGGGATAATTCTGGAAGATCTATCACTTTTATCATGGAATGGTTTGGGAAAGGGCCTTTCTATTTTAAAAAATCGTATTAAAATATTTTAATCCTGGTACAATTATTGAATGATACTCAAATATTAAGATATTATTATTAATAACAATAAAATAATTAAAAGAGAAGAATTAAAATCTCTCCTTTTCCAAGACGTCCGTGAATTTTGTGCTCATTACTCCTCATGGATTTAAAAGAGGTGGATTAAAGCCAAATTGGCTCCTGAGAGGACTTTTAAATCTCTGGGATGAAGCAACCACGGCTCCTTCCAGGAGATCTCAGACCTGATTATGGAAGATTATCCAAAGCCAGGCTTAATCCCTGCCCGATTTTGGAGGAATATCAATGACTCTATCCCTGAAAAACTTTGCAATATCTCAGCCTTTCCCAACTTTCCTCAGCTCATCCAGGCGCTGCTTCCTTTTCTCCCTCTGGCATCTCCCAGCTCTCCCATTCCCTGTTCCAGGCTCATTCCCTGTTTTATTGCTGGATTTTGGGTGGTTTTCAGTCAATCCCTCGCAGCCATCCCACAGCCAGGAGGATTTCAAGGAGCTGGTGGGGTCAGGGATGGGGAGAAGGCTGGGTTGACCTTTCCGGAAGCTCGGGATTAAGGAAGCTCAGCCAGTGGTGGGATTCCAACTTTGGAATCTTTGGGACGAAGTCAGGCCTGAAGGCACCAAGGCCACTCTCAGGGTGTGAAGAGAGGAGGTTGGAAAGTATCAAAATCATGGAAGAATGGAATTGTTTCAGTTGGAAAAGCCCTCTGAGATCATGGAGTCAAAGCAGCACGGCCAAGGCCAGCACTGCCCCGTGTCCCCGAGTGCCACATCCACGTGGATTTGAAATCCCTCCAAGGATGGGCACTCCAAAGCTCCCTGGGCACTTCCAAGGCCTGAGCACCCTTTCCATGCAGAAATTCCTGCTGCTGTCCACCCTGAGCCTGCCCTGGCCCAGCCTGAGGCCGTTCCCTCTCCTCCTGTCCCTGTTCCCTGCCAGCAGAGCCCGACCCCCCCGGCTGCCCCCTCCTGTCAGGGACTTGTGCAGAGCCACAAGGTCCCCCCTGAGCCTCCTTTGCTCCAGCCTGAGCCCCTTTCCAGCTCCCTCGGGAATTCTCCAGCCCCTTCCCAGCTCCATTCCCTTCCCTGGACACGCTCCAGCCCCTCCAGGTGTCTCTTGTCACCCGAAGTTGTCCCCAGGATCTGAGGTGTGGCCTGACCAGAGCAGTTGTGACCCTGTAGCCACCCCAAGGTTGGTGTAGGTGAATCCTACCCAGGGAAAAGCACAAAAAATGGGATTTCCGGTCCGGTCCGGGATGCTGGGATGTGTTTTCCAAGATCTGTGGGAAGCATCTGCTCTCCCTGATGTTTCTGCTTTGTTGATGAAGGGACCAAATTCCCTGTTTTCCAAGGTGACCAATATCCCAACAACATCCCTTTGACTTTCAGCCATGGAGCCAATTCCTCCCAAAAGGACCAAGAAACTTTGGGATATCTCTCGGGAAATCCACAAAATCCAAGTGTGAGGAATAATCAGAGCTATTTTTAGTTTTTATACATCCTAGAATTAAAATTGGGACTATCTGGAGAAACTGGGGATTGGGATCAACTCTTTAAGGTCTTTTCCCAAATCTTTCTGTGGTAAAAACGATGGATTTTTCCATTATCTCTTCCCCTTATCAACTCCCTTTTTTTAGCTGATGTGTTTAAAATATTTAGAAAGCCAAAATCATGGAATAATGGAATTGTTTTAGTTGGAAAAGCCCCGGCCACCAGCTTGTCCCTGGTTTGGGGACAGCTCCTGTTCTCAGCTCTGGGCAGAGGTTTGGGCACAGCTGAGGCTCAGGAACCTCTCCGACATTCCTTGGAAAAATTTGTATTGGAAGAGTTTGGAAATGGAAGAGGTGATCACAAATGAGAACAAGGTGGGGGTTGGAGGTCAGTTAAGATTTTTAAAAAATTTTTGAAATTTTAAAAAATTAAAATAATAAAATTTTAAAAAATTAAAAATTAAAAAATTTAGATTTTAAACAATTTTAAATTTAAAAAAAAATTTAATTTAGAATTAAAAAAAAATCTTCTCAAATATAATTTTCTCTTGAAAACATGACTGCAACCATTTTTGGGTGAACCCAAACGAAAGAAATCTCTTAATGAATTAAAATATTATTCTAATTTTTCTTTTAATTGGAAAATGAAACCAAGAAAATGCCAGCACTTTGACCTTCAAGGGTTATTTCAATAAACCTGGATCAGCTGATTTGGGCCAAAAGTTGAGCTGAAATTTGGGACCCTGACCCTGGCAAGGAATGCTGTGAAGATTTGGCCCTAATTAAAAAAAATCAGAGCCAAGGAATTCATTGAAATAATAAATTAATGAAATAAATAATAGATAAAGGTATAAATCAATATAAATAATAAGAGGCTGCGTGGCAATTTCCTTCTCGGCCGTTGCTCACACGGCTCCCGTGACTCAGCCAAACATTTTTCCACCCGGTGGGGTCTGTCCGTGATCCAACCCCATTTCCTAACGATTATCCCGAGGAAAACATTAATGTCCAGGGAATTTTGCAATCCTGGCAGAGAGGTCAAGCGCGGACAGGACAGTTTAGGAGGTGGTGACTGGGCAGAAAATCCTCTTTGGATTGCATTAAAGCAGCCAAGGACAAGTTTGGACTTCTTAGGAAAAGCGACGGAGTCTGGGAAGCTCCGGGAAAGCTTGGGATTAAGAGCAGATAACGCGGATCCGAATCCTTGTAAACAGCAGGAATTTCCTCCGCTGGGGTGGCTGAAGTGAGGACAAAGCAGCCGGAGGTGAAATGGGGATGAGGTTTAAAGCCTGGGACAGATGGGAGGCGGGGAATTCCCATCCTGGAGTTTGGGATATCTCCAAGGACAAATTGTCCTGAAAAAATTCAGCTGAGCTGTTCGGGATCCTCTGGTCTTGGATTTGCCTCTGGAGGAGGAGGAGGAATTTTTTGGTTTGGAAAGGTTTTCTCGTGCCTGGAGGAGTGGGAGATGTGAGTCCAAAATCCAGTTTAACCAACAGAAGTGTTCCGGGAGAACTTCTCAGGGATGCTGGGAATACCGTAGGATTAACGACCTCTCAGAATCCTGGAATATCCCGAGTGGGAAGGGACCCACAAGGATCATGGATCCAACTCCTTCCACGCACAGGACAATCCCAACAATCCCATCCTGTCCCTGGGAGCGGTGTCCAACCACTCCTGGAGCTCTGGCAGCCTTGGGAATGCACCCATTCCCTGGGGAGCTGTTCCAGTGCCCCAGCACCCTCTGGATGAGGAACCCTTCCCTGAGATCCAACCTAACCCTCCCCAGAACAGCTCCAGCTGCTTCTCCCTGGAAAATTTAGAGTTTCCTACACTTTATTTTTTTAAGGAATGTTTTCCTTGAGACGCTCAAAGCATCCAGGTGGTTTTCCTTTTTTCCCACCTCATTTTTTGTCCCGCTATATCAACGTCTTCTTTTCTCTTCCCAAAAAGTTGAAGCCCTTTTTGGCCGGGCCTATCCCAGGAAATTATCCATAAAATATCCATGTCGGAAATGGATTTTCTCTCATCCTGAAGCCCAGGGCAGCAGATGTCCACGTTTTTGGGCTCTCGGGGTTTTTGGGGATGTTCCCTGGTGGGATCCAGAGTGAAGCAAATCCAGAGGATTCGGAGCTGCCTCATGATGAGCATTAGGATTTGTCATGCGATTCCTGAAGGATTCATTTAGGGATTAAATTCCAAGAAGGGGGAAAAAATCACCCTGGATTGACACAGATCCATTTCTCAGTCACGAACTGGCAGAGGCAACCCCAGGAATCTTTTCTTGAGGAAAAATCACCATTTTTGTGGGATTTGGTGTTTCTAGGAATCTTTCCTTGAGGAAAAATCACCATTTTTGTGGGATTTTGTGTTTCTTGGGTCAGGCTCTCCAATGCCAGGAAATTTTCCTGCTTTTTACCAGCTGGGATTCAGGCCAAGGATGTGGAGTCGCTCCCTGTTCACTTGTGCTGGTGGAAAAGAGCGGCTCTGAGGATGGATTTGAGCTCCTGCAGGTGTTTAAAAAGGAAAAATTGGAATATTCCCTCTCTCTGGAGCCTCCAGATCCTGGATTCGTGTCGAGACAGTGGAAAAAAGTGGATCTGTGGTTACGGTGGGACAAATCCAGGGAAAGGTCACGCTCAAAGGTGAATTATTTGGGATTTGCAGATTATTTGCACTTCCTCCCGTGGGATTCCAGCCTGGCAGCCCTTTCCCGGCAGGAATCATCCTTGTCCCGTTTCCTGGCACAGCTGGGACAATGACTTGTCCTCCCCTCAGCAGAGCAGCCAAAAATTTGGGATGCAGCATCTCCTTCCTCCAAGGTCTGGGTGGGAATCTGGAAGGAAAACAGAACTTTTGCAGCTCCACCTGAGTCCCTCAGGGTTTTCTGCCTTCCCGAAGGATGATCCCGGAGCCTTTGCTGTTCCTGGGCAAGCACCTGGATCCGCTGGATGTGTGGGAATTAATCCGTGATTTGCACCCATTTTCGGGGTGTCGGTGGCTGATTTTTACAGCCCAGATCAGTGAGAAGTGGAGATTCGGGGCCTTGAAATGTGGATTTTACAGGCAAGATTCCAAAAAAAAAGCCCGGAAATAGATGAGCAGATAAATTCTGACAGTTCAGGACCTGCTGCAAGATCCGAGGGCTCAAGGGCTCCTCATCGAGGAGCTCATTAAATGCCAGATGCATTCGCTGTCATTCCTGCTCCTGCTATTTCGGGATACGTGGAAATATCAGGAAAAAAAGGTCAGAAAAACAAGGACGGTTCTGAAGCGCTGCTGGAGTTGGGGCAGAGCAGCTCCAGGGGATCCAGTCCCACATCAGGAGCAACCGGATTGTCCTGGGAAGTCTCCACGGGATCTGTGTCGGCTGGACACTGATTTGGGATGAACATCTGGTCCCAGAGATCCAAAAAACCCATGGCAGGGCTTCCATTTCTGACATTCCTTCAGCTCCGCCCTCTAATTCCCAGGGCCGTGAAACCTCGGATCTATTTTCAATCCAATTTCACATTTTTCCATGGAAAAGGTCCCCAGCTCCTGATTCCTTCCACAGATGAGGAATTCCTGGCTGTTATCCTTTGTCCCAGATTAAGGGAAGAACCCTGGTAGTCGGAATCGTTGGAATTAAGCTCCGACTTTCCCATTTTCTGTGTCATTTTCAGGCAATTACGGCTCCACACCGGGAACAACGCTCACGATCCCCGTTTCCTGAGCAGGGACACGGATCTTGAGCTTGGAGTGGCTGAGGGTTTCATTACCGGTGTTAACACGGCTCATTCCAAAGGATTTTGCTTGGAATCTTCCCTTCCCTGGGAAAGGAACCTTCAAGCCCTCGTTCTTTTTGTCGCTGACTGAAGAAAAAATAAAGGAAATTTTAAAAAACCCAAACTCTTTCTTAGACTTTTCCTGCCATCCTTGGCTGTCATGCTGGACTTCGAGGTGTGACACCGGAGTGAATCCAAAGCGCCCTGGAATTTTGCTGGAATTGCCTGGGTTTCCCACCTGGACGGGAGGACACGAGCGGCTCTCGTGGTGCAGGGAATTTGCTGCTGGTTGAAAGGATAATGGGGGTAACATTCGGGATCCTGCTTGGATTATGTCCATGATGGAGGAAAAGTGGCAGGAGATCCTTTCCAGGCCTCCATTCCCGAGGCAGGAGAGTTGCCCTGTTCTCTGGGAAGCTGTGCCAGCATGGAAATGGGGAATTCTGGCTCTGGGAGCTGTGCTTGGGAATCAGGATCCCTTTTCCTGGAGAAGGCCGTTGTTTCGGGGATACAAGGAGCTCTGGACAGGGAATTCCCAGTGACGGAGAAGGAACATAACCAGGAATTCCTGTCCCTCTCACCCAGCTGAGGGTCAGGTCTGCCCAGGCAAGGGCAGGGGTGGATGCTGAGCTTTGGGGGATCCCAGTGTCCAAGGGGTGAACGGAGAAATAATCCCAGAATCCCAGGATGGTTTGGGTGGAAGGGACCTTAAATCCCATCTATTTCACCCCCATTCCATGGGCAGGGACACCTCCCACCATCCCAGCTGGATCCAAGCCCCAGTGTCCAGCCTGGCCTTGGGCACTGCCAGGGATCCAGGGGCAGCCCCAGCTGCTCTGGCAATTCCAGCCCAGCCCCTCCCCACCCTCCCAGCCAGCAATTCCTTCCCACCATCCCAGCCCAAGCTCCCCTTTCCCACTGGGAAGCCATTCCCTGCCTCCTGGCCCTCCAGCCCTTGGCCCCAGTCCCTCTGCAGCTCTCCTGGAGCCCCTTTAGGCCCTGCAAGGGGCTCGCAGCTCTCCCTGGCTCCTTCCCTTCTCCAGGGCAACATTCCCAGCTCTCCCAGCCTGATCCAGAGCAGAGGGGCTCCAGGCCTGGAGCAGCTCCGGGGCCTCCTCTGGGCTCTCTCCATGGCCAAAATCCCTCTTTTTTCGAGGACATTTTCCTTGTAGCTCAGCACAGCCGTGTCGGGCCTCCCTGTAAATCCACACCCTTGAATTTGGGGGATTGAAAGGACTTTTCCAGGTCAGCCAGAGCTGGGAACAGCCCTTTGCCTTGGAGATCCCCCCACCAGGTCTTGCCCACCAGACCCAGCCTCTGCCAGGGGTTCAGGAGACGGTTCCTCATTTCTCCCTCCTGGAGCTGCTCTGACTCATCCGCACGGAGCAGACACAACTTCCTTGGTCCCATTCCCGCAGCAGCAACTGCTGCCTCTGGCTTGGCTTCAAAAAGGCTCCGTAGGTGCTAAAATCCCAAAGAGCTGGCAGGGACTGGAGCCCAAGATGTTTTTTTTTTTTAGAGCTGGGTCTCTGTCTCCGCTCTGAGGCTCTGTCTTGTTGCTCCTGGCACTGGTGGGAGGCTCTGAAGGTTCCGAGATTGGGGGTTTTTTTGGGAAAAATATAAGAAGCTCTATCTGTTGTGCCTCCCAGCTGGTTAATCAGGCTCCAAACAGACTCCATGAAATTGCTGTGGCTTTTCCTGCTTGGAGTGAGGCTGGGTCACTGAGATGAGCTTCATTTGGTTTCTTTCCTATGTCACTCCACAGATGAGGATGGAAAACTCATTTTCCTGGTTGTAGGGAGGGATCTGGCGATGGGAAGTGGCTCTGCTCCATCAGCAGATCTTCCCTCTTTCTTGGGGAGGTCAGTCTTCAGGGCAATGAGCTCTCAGTCTGGAACAGGGATGGATGAATTCCAGGAATCTCCCGACAAGAGGGGGCAGCCGGGGAGGGATCAGGCTCTGCTCCCAGGGAACAGGGACAGGAGGAGAGGGAACGGCCTCAGGGGAGGGTCAGGTTGGACATCAGCAGGAATTTCCTCATGGAAAGGCTTGGGAAGCACTGGAAGTGCCCAGGGAGCTTTGGAGTCCCCATCCCTGGAGGTGCCCAAGGAACTCCTGGAGGTGGCACTCAGTGCCAAGGTGGGGCTGGGGCACAGCTTAGACTTGGTGACCTTGGAGATCTTTTCCAACCTCAATGATTCCATGAACCAGGTGAGCTCCGTGTGGGTCACACGTTTTTGCTGGGACATCCTGGCCTCCAAAATCCATCTTATTTTTTTCATGGCCGCATTCCATGGGCGCAGGAAAGGAGCAGCGGGATTTGGAAGGCTCCCAGCGCCAGGTACATCCCATCCTGAGGGAACAGCACCTGGACACCAATCCCGGATTGCTGGGACAACTTTGCTGGGTGAGGTCTTTTCAGGAAGGAGAGATCTGGGTTTAGATCTGGATTTAAAGATCAGGATTTAGATTTGAGCAGCCTGCTTTAGTGGAAGGGGTCCCTGCCCATCGCAGGAGTTGGAATGAGATGAGCTTTAAGGTCCTTTCCAACCCAAACCATTCCATGATTTTTATTTCACGGTCACAGCCTCGTTTTAGGAATCTTGCCACAAATTAAGTGAGGAGAAAACTCTCGTAATGCATTCTCCCCTCACCCTAAAGAAAAAGCACATTTATTTTATTTTCTTTTTTTTTTCTTCAGCCAACAACGCAAAGGCTTGAAGGCGCCTTTCCTGTGCCGGGAAGGGATGGATCAGGGAACACCAGCAAGGAAAAGGTGAGGTGACTGTAACAGTGGGAAGCAGCAGGAGCTGCTGTGCCCCGGCCAGAGCCTTGGAACCTTGCCCATCTCCGAGTAACACACCCAGAGTTCTTTATTCCTCCCCGGCACCAGGATCTCCCCCGGGAGCCTCCACAGAAAAGATTTGCAGGAATTCTGGATACCTTTGCCCTGCCAGTGCTGGGAGTCCATCCCATGGAGGGCTTGGCTTGGGTTCCTCCAGGTCCCTCGTGGCTCCCTGTTAGAATTAATTCATTTTTTCCCTCCGTTTTAAATCCAAAGGGCCTGGAACACCTGAGGACTGGTGGAGAGCTGATTTTTCAGCACATTGGGAGGGTGTGGGGAGGCGTTTCCAAGGTTTGGATGGCTGGGGAGGATGGAGAGATCCAAACCTGGGAGAGACTCATCCGTACAGCACACGGGGAGCAACACCTGGAGCCAAGCACCCTTCCAGCTGTGCCCGGCTTCATCCCACGGAATGCTCATCCCACAGAGAGGCAGGCAGGAGCTGCTGGAGCCGGGACCACGACCTAGGCGGGGTTTGCTGAGCCGTGGATGGTGGAGATGGTGGTGGTTGATGTTCAGATGGTGGTGGTTGATGGTTTGGACATTCCAGGGGACACCTGGAGCTGGCAGGGACCTCAGGGGACTGTCCCGAGCCTTTGGGATGAGCTCCGTGGTGGGGAGCTGCAAACACACCAGAAAATCAGAATAACTCCACCTCCAGCACCCTGCTCCTTCCTTCCTTCCTCCTGCTCAGAACCCGCCTTGCTGTCATGGCACGGGGCAGGTACCCCCTGAGGGATTTCTGGGAAGAGGAGCTGTTCCTGAAGTTCCTGAGGGTGAAGAGCTGACAACTCCGAGAGTGCGATGAGCCGGGAGGTTTTGGGGTTGTGTCTCCTCTCCCTGGGCACGGCCCTTATCTCTTATCTCGCATGTGGTTTCCTTCCCCACACGGAGCACAGATGGGGCAGGAGCCTGATAAGCAGGAAGGAATTTCCCCGCACCCTGAGCGTGGCTTGGGAAAAGGGGAGGGAGAGTGGAGGGGATCCAACATGCCAAGCTCCAGCTGCGATTCCTGGGAAATCAATCAGCCAGGGAGGGGCGGGGGCCTTGGCAAACCACGGGATTGGGAGGAAAACATCACAAAAAGGAGGCGGAGGGAGGGGTTGGAGGGGTTGGGAGTGAGTGGATGCTCCCAAAAGGGTCAGCAGGAGCTGGTAGGGAAAGTCTGGGATTTGGGAAGCGGGCTGCTAATTAGGGAGATCAGGAGATGGGAATGAGTGGATTTGTTCATAGGAGATGCTCCCAAAATTTT
>NW_024581050.1:18395-23241 GCF_017639235.1 Corvus kubaryi
AGATGGGAATGAGTGGATTTGTTCATAGGAGATGCTCCCAAAATTTTCACCAGGATCCAGTAGGGAAAGTCTGGGATTTGGGAAGCAGGCTGCTAATTAGGGAGATCAGGAGACCACGCTCATCCTGTGCTGAAAATCATCACGCAGAATTTGTGGACTGCAGTGGCAAAGGTTGGGAAAATCCACCTTTGGAATCTCCTCAGCAGTTTGAAGCTCCGGTAGTGTCAGATGGAGCATTTGGGGGTTTTTTTGAGGCTCCAGTTCCCTCCCAGAAGTCTGTAAGGCTTGAATTCTCCATCACCCTACTTTGGGAATATGTCCAGAGGTGCTGTGCTCCTGCCGATATTCCATGTGGGAAAAGCCTTTGCATGGACACTCAGCACGGGCTGCAGTTGGATTTAGGGATCTTCCCTTTCCTTCCCTTCCTCTTTGGAGTGTGCAGTTATTTTAAATTAATCTTTGGGTCCAGGTCCCTCCATTCCCAGTCAGATTCCCAGTTTGGAGGAGCTTCTAACTCCTGTTAGGAAGGAGCAGGATATTTTTGGGATGTGACCCTTTCCTTCGGGAGAGGGGCTGCTGCTGACAGGGATTGTCCTCATGGAATGTCTCATCCCGCTGAATTTAGGTGGAGAACTGGATTGGGGAAAACCTGGCCTTGCCCTCGTCCTGACAGGGTTGTTCCCCCTGAATTTTGGGAAGTTTTCTGCTGGCACAAAGTGAGGAAAGTGATTGAGGGTCTGTTGGACACGTGAGGATCCCAACTACCAAATTCCCACTTCCCAAACCAGCTTGAAGGGACAACAGAGCTGGGATTGGTGCCGGAGGAGTGGATCCCACTGCTGGGGGGTCTCATCTATGACCCTGAGCCTTCCTTCCCAAGAAAAAAAAGGGAATTGAATCCCCATTTCCATGGGAATTTCTCAGAGCACAGGTTTGGGGTTTCCTCCCCCCTTTCATTCCACCGGAATGGTGCCGTGGGGGACAAGGGTGGGAGGATGCTCCAGGACACCAGGAACCTCTCCCCATGGAGCTCCAAACACCTGGAGCTCTGGAGAGGAGGGAGGAGAAGAGAGGCCTCAGCTCCAGGGCTGGGAGCTGTGTCCTGGCAGGAATTTTGGTTTCCTTGTCCTCTGGAGTGAGGTTTGAACTCCCATCCCAAGCTCCTCAGGACTGAGAACTTGGGGGACTTCCATGGATCAGCTTCTCTGCTATCCATGTAGGAATGATGGCCTTGTGCATGGGAGTGTCCCCACACTGAAATCTGCATTGTTATTCCCAAAATATCCTTCCAAGACTTTTCCTGTTGCATCCACCCAACTCGTAGGGTTTGTCTGGTCTGCTCATTTTCACTCTTTGTTCCTCTCGTTGAACTCCCCTGGAACCTTCTGTAGGATCTTCCAAATTGTTCCTCCTATTAAATTCCCCGAGAACTTTTCCTAGGATCTTCCAAGCTTCTGCTTGGATGATTGCTCTCTTTAAATTCCTCTCGAATTTTTTTCTAGGATCTCCCAAACTGCTGATTGGGTGGTTCATTCGATTAAATTCCCTGAGAACTTTTTCTGGGATCTCCCAAACTGCTGCTTGGATGGTTCCTCTGATTAAATTCCCTGGAACTTTTTCTAGGATGCTCCAAACCTCTGCTTGGATGGTTCCTCTGGTTAAATTCCCCTGGAACTTTTTCTGGGATCTTCCCAACCGCTGGTGGGATGGTTCCTGTTGTTAAATTCCCCAAGAACATTTCCTAGGATCTTCCAAATGGTTCCTCTGATTAAATTCCCCTGGAACTTTTTCCTGGGATCTTCCGAACTGCTGCTGGAATGGTTCCCCTTGTTAAATTCCCTTAGAACCTTTTCTAGGATCTTCCAAACTCTGCTTGGATGGATCCAGGGAGATGAACCTGCTGAGAAGAGGGACCCGAGCCAACAGCTGGGCAGAAGAAGGTGGAAGTGTATGCACGTGGCTGGGAGAGGGAGAGGACTTGGGAATGAGATCCCGATGCCGTGATAGTGTCCTTGTGGGAGATGGATTGGTCCGGGGGTGTGAGAAAGGAATATTTGGAAGTGTGTGGGTGTGAGGTGTGTGTGAGACTGGGCCTGCCTTTCCCTCCCCACACTCTGAGAACCTTCCCAGGGTGTTCAAACAGGCCCCAGCTCCCAAAATAATCCACCCATCCCAAAAAATTCCGGAGTCTACGGCCCCCTGGAGGAGAAGGATTTGCTCCTGTGCCTCGGGACAGGTTTCCAGCAGCTCCTGCTGGAGGGCAGGGCAGGTGCCCAGGGGTGTTGGGGGTGTCCCAACCCCTCTCTTCGCCCCATAGCCGACTCTTCGGAGGGACGGAGAGGTGGAACATCTCCGATCTCTCCTCCATCGCGCTCCCGGAAGGCCATGGAAGAAGCAACCGGACATCCATGGGCTGGAGGTGACGTCACAAACTGCTGGAGAAGAGTGGAATTGTCCCCGTTTTTATGTCATTGGCTTGACAGGCTTGATAGTTTTCCCCTTCTGGAGTGCCCTTAAACCCACCTAAATCTTCAGAGCCCTGGATTTTAAGGCAAGGGCAGCACGTGGGAAACGCTCCTGATCCCAAAAAGTGCTGGCACCCCTGCAAGGGCATCGGGATTCTCCTGCTGTCAGCACTTCCCCTCACCAGCCCCAACATGCGGGAAATGTGGGCTCAGGTCCGTTTTCCCTCGGGAAAGGGCCAGGCCACCTCTCCCACCCGGAGCCATGTGGTGGCAAGTTCCTCTTTGCACCCATTTTTTTCCCTATTTTGGGAAAGCCATCCTGCCTGGCAGAGGGAAAACCGGGATTCAGTGGGTCAACAAGAAAGAACAAGCAAGGCTGGCCGTGTTGGCGCTCCGGGAAATTCGCCTGGGAGCCGGCAGAGCGGCCGGAGCTCCAGCTCCTGCTCCAAGGACTGTTGATGTGTTTGGAAATGAAACAACCCCTGGTGCTGGCGACTGGAATTCAGGTCTCCCCACTCCCAGGGGAGTGTCCCGATCCCAAGGCTCTGAAGTCATGCTCACTCTTGCCCTCTGGAGCTTCAGGCTTGGATTTGATGGGGTTTTTTTTCCTTGGTGAGGAGTTTCTCCCAAAAAAGAGGGGGGGGTGAGCCCCTCTCCAGCTTTGCTGTCGGGAAGGGCTGTCAGGATTTGGAAGATTTCTGCCTCCGATGTCAGAGGGAGCCGGGCTGGGGTTTCCCAGATCCAGGGAACGCTCGCTGACATTTCAGTTGTTATTTGGGAAGGGATTGCAGGAGTTTTGCCTCCTACTCCTGCTAATTATGGGAATTTGCCAGATGTGGAGCATGGGATGGAAGCGCCCACGGACCAGGCCTTGGTGGTGTCACCAGGCAGGGACACAAGACACGGACTGAGACACCTCTGACCATGTCCTGATGTTTCGGGGTTGGGAATTTTCACTAAAAATGGAGATTTTCCACGGATTCTGGTGCCCCCAGGGTGACAGAGCAGGTGAGCCAGGGTGTGAGAGTGAAATCTTGGATACATCCATGGATAAACACGCTGGGTTTGGCCGTGCAGACCCTCGTGGGGGAGTGTTCTTCCCGGCGATTTATCCTGGCAGTCTCCAAAGGCAGCCAGCCTTCGGAGAGGCCCCTTGGAAAGCAGCAGGGCCTGAAGCCTGGCAGGAAAATCCACCACGGAGCCCTAAACAGGAAAGCTTTGATATTCCTGGCGTTAGGAATGGCGAGCAAGGAGAGGATCTTGCACAACTCCTTGGTGCTCCCACATCCCTCTTGGGTTTTAAAAGCTTTATAGCAGACCCTAAACTCCTTATAGGATCTCTCTCCTGACCCTGCCAGTGCTGAGCTCCCCTCTGGAATCCCGGAGGGTCCCCAACTCCGGTGCCGCCAAGTTCTGGTTGGGTCCCGCATGTTGAGTCGGTGCCTGTGGGCAAATCACTTCCACCTCTGTAGGATCTGGCTGTAAAGCGAGGTTAATAACCCCAAATTACCAACCTGTGAGAATTAATGAGCTCAGCCTGGCTCGGCCCTTTGAAGGCAGGAGGCATTACAGGAGCACGGGGCCATTATTGCCGAGTGTGGTTTTAATCTCGGCCTAGTTTCACTTACAAATTGGAGTTCTGCTCCCTTTGGACTGCATGGCACTAATTAGACAGGGAAGGGAGGAAATAAAGGTTTCCAGTGTTGGAAACCAGTTAATTTTAGGGTGCTTTGCTTTAATTGCGTCTGCAAAGACATTGGGAAAATGTGTAATGAGCTGAGAACGCTTGAACTCGGCTTTTATTGGTCCCTAAACCCTTGCTTCTGCTAAGTCACAAAATGCCAGTAAAAGAGTGGAGAACTCGACCCCTTTTTTTTTTTATTTTTTTGGGAACGCTGAGGCGAAATAATTCCTCCTTATCCCGTTTCATGTCGCCCTCCTCCTCCATAAATCCCGGAGCACTTCACAAAAGTGGGTGCAGCGCTCTGCCCTCTCGTTCGGGAAACACAGAGCAGAGGGAGGTGCTGGGATTTGCCCAGGGTCACGTAAATGAGGCTTTGGCTCCGTAAGAAACATGTGGCAATTTAGGAAAACAGGTGGAAAACACGCTGTGGACACTTACCTCATTCTCGGGCTTGTTTTCACTTCAGCCAGTTCCTATCGATTTAAGCTGGTTTTAGCGTAAAGTGAAGCTTTGCCGTGGCTTGTTGGACTGGGATCTGTCTGGCTCCAGCACAGGAAAGACGTGGAGCTGCTGGAGAGATCCAGAGGAGGCACCAGGGAGATCAGAGGGATGGAGCAGCTCAGCTGGGAGAAAGGCTGGGAATGTTCCCGTGGAGAAGGGAAGGAGCCAGGGAGAGCTGCGAGCCCCTTGCAGGGCC
>NW_024581050.1:33241-33802 GCF_017639235.1 Corvus kubaryi
CTCCCACTATCCCAGGTGGATCCAAGCCCCAGTGTCCAGCCTGGCCTGGGACATTTCCAGGGATCCAGGGGCAGCCCCAGCTGTGGGACACGGCTGTGGCAGGAAGGTTCCCTGGAGCAGTGCCAGGGTTTTGGGTCTTTGGGGTCACTTTGCTCTTTGCCCTCCTTCCCTCGGTGCTCCCGGGGGCGGAGGCACCTCCCAGGGTGCCCAAAGTTCAGCCGTCACCCAGTGATGACCTTTTGGCCCTTGGTTTGTGGCAGGGGTGTGGCAGCAGCCGAGCCGGTTCCGGGCAGGACCGGGAGCAGGAGAGGATGGAAATGGCAGGGGCAGGACAGGGACACGTCCTGGTGGCACCTGGGCCGGGATTGTCACAGCTCTGTCACCGCTCTGGTGGCTTCCCGGCCTGGAATGTGTGGCCACAGAGGAGCCCCGGCTCCGCTGGAGGTGCAGAGGGGACACTGGGATGGGGCGAGCTCCAGGAGAGCTGAAAAGGTGGAGAGAGCCTGTCTGGAATGGCCTGGAGGGCCAGGAGGCAGGGAATGGCTTCCCAGTGGGAAAGGG
>NW_024581050.1:33812-46906 GCF_017639235.1 Corvus kubaryi
GGCTTCCCAGTGGGAAAGGGGAGCTTGGGCTGGGATGTTGGGAAGGAGTTTATCCCAACGAGTTTGTAATCCCTGCCGTGAAAACATCGGAACCCCGAATCCGCCTCGGGATTTACGGATCCAGCTCCAGCCCGTTTTGGGACAGAGCCAAGGAGTGCTGGTGGTGGGTGCTGCTCTTCCCAAAAATGTGTGTGGAGCTCTCCTCCTGCTCGGGGGTAGTCGGGGACCTGCCCTATCCTGGCTGCTTGACACCGGAGATTTGGTGGTGGCTTGGAATTCTGATGGAATTCTGGTGGAATTGTGGTGAAGCTGACCCCACCCCGGTGTGACCTCGATCCCTGTTTTTCTGCCGTTTCCCATGGGAATTCCACGGTTAAAGTTGGTCCTGGTCACGTCAGGGTCACCGCCGTGCTCTGGGCTCTGCTCTTGGGATGCAGAACCAGGAATTCTCTGGGAACGGTTGTGGCAGGTGGGGGTGGGACAGCAGGGAATGGTTTGAAACGGAATGAGGAGAGATTCGGGTGCGATGTTGGGAAGAAATTCCTCCCTGTGAGGCCCTGGCATGGAATTGCCAGAGCAGCTGGGGCTGCCCCTGGATCCCTGGCAGTGCCCAAGGCCAGGCTGGACACTGGGGCTTGGATCCACCTGGGATAGTGGGAGGTGTTGGGGTTGGAATGAAAACACATTTAAGGTCCTTCCAACCCAAACCTTTCCATGATTCCTCGTCCTTGACAGACCATGGATTCTCCCACAGCCAGCACTGAGCACCAGGTTTGGTTTATTCCCTGAATTTGAGGGATTGGACCTGGAGTGGCTCCTATTTTCCTTGTGGACTAATGCCAGAACCAGGGATAATGAGCAGGAATTTAATCCTAAATTAATTTCTGAGTCTGATGTCCGTGAAATGTCTGAATAATAAAACTTGGAATTACTTCTTGGATTCACGGAAGCTGGGATATTTCTCCTTTAGGGAGACACCTGAGGAGAAGCAGAGCTGTCACCTCATCCCCAGTGCCACAAAAATTCCTGGCAAGAGAGGAAAAGAGCAGCTCCTGTGGCAGAAACCTTTGGGTTTCCTCTGGCTCCTTCCTCTCCCAGGTGTGGGATCCGAAAATCTGGGAACAGGGAAGGATCTGCATCCTTCGAGGGTAAAAAATATCCCACGGAGGGCTGGGAAGAGCCAAGAGCAGCCCCAAATCTTTGTCCCCGCAAGGGAATTTTGAGGTCGATCAGGGCCTCTCCCAACACCACCAGGAAGAGTGAGACCAACAGCCAGGAAAATCTGTCCCATCCCATGAAATCCCACAGGACAGAGCCCTGGAAAAATCTTCCAGACCAAGTTTAGTTTGCATGGAGGGCTCGGAAAGCGCCAGGAACAAGAAAGTCCAGGAGTTCCTGTCCCACGTCCCCTTCAGGTCCTGGAAGGTCACAATTAGGTCATCTCCAAGCTTCTCTTCTCCAGGATGAACATTCCCAATTATCCCAGCTCCTTTCCTTTCCTTTCCTTTCCCTTTCCCTTTCCCTTTCCCTTTCCCTTTCCCTTTCCCTTTCCTTTTCCCTTTCCCTTTCCCTTTCCTTTCCTTTCCTTCCCCTTCCCCTTCCCCTTCCCCGTAACTCAGAATAATTTGGAATAATCCTGGCAGCTTTGTTTGCTCTGTGCTCAAGGGCCTGGGCTTGCAGTCAAATTTCATAATATTTGTATTATATTTATATTATTTTCTAGTTTCTCTGATATATTTTCTATATTAGCATTTATAATTTTATTAATATATTTATATTTATATTATTTAGGTTTTATCTAGAATATATTTTCTATATTATTTATAGGTTTTTATTTCGTTTATAGTATTTTTATTCTTCATCTTTTATATCTAATATATTTTTATATATTATTATTTATATTGCTATTTTATATTATTTATAGTTTACATCAAATGCATTTTATATATTATGATTTTAGCTTTATTACTTAATTTATATTATTTTCTATTATGTTTTATGTGGGATATATTTAATATATTATTTCGATGTTTATTATTTTGTTTATGTTATTTATATAATTTATATTTTACACTTATTATGTTTTATATATTATTATTTCTGTTTTTACTATTTCATTTTGTTATTTTTTATATTCTCTGTAGAATATAGAATTTCTATATATTATTTACAGTTCTATTATCTTATTTCTATTATTTTATTATTTCTATTTTTTACTATTTCTAATTTTTACTATTTCTATTATTTTATCGTTTATATTTTATACCTAATGTATCTTATATATATTATTCATTATATTTTTATTATTTTGCTTATATTCTTTCACTATTTCTATGTTATACATTTTAGAGATATATAATTTTATTTTTATATGCTATGTATTTTATATATCTTTTTTTTATATGTTATATATTATATATTTTTTTATTTATAATTTTTATCTTTTTTTTTTCCTATTATTTCATTCCTTCAGCTCCTTTAATATTCCAAGGGGCTGAAAGATGAAATTCCTGCTGAACTGGGAAATCCAAACCGGAAGTTGTGGGGAAATCCCTGCAGAGACTTTGGAAGTTTCGATGATTTCAAATCTCTCTCTCACCCCGAATTATGGATTTATATCCTTAAAAATCCCTATTTCCACCATTCCATCCACATTTTCCTCATTAAATCCATGTTTATATCCCTAAACTCCAGGCAGGATGGATTTGGCTCAGGTGTGGTTTGGTGAAGGATAAATTGACCCAATCCTGCTAAAATTTGGGATTTATATCCCAAATTATATCCAGCGGATCCACCTCCAACAGGAGCTGCTGTGCTCCCAGGAAATCATGGAATGTGGGACCGGTTTATTTTATCCACGGAGAATCCGCCTTTTGCCCCTTTTTCTCATGAATTTTTTTAGGTAGCTCTGGAAATTCCCCTTCCGGATAATGAGGAAACAATTCCCAATTCCTCTCCCTCCATCTGGGCAGCCGTAAAATTTGGGATGGAGCAGCAGCTGTTGGACTCCGCACATCCGCGCTCCGCAGCAGGTCAGGGCAGGAAGCGGGGAGGAATCCATGGAAACCTTCGGGGGAATTTCGGGAGACGGAACGTAATTAACGCCAATTAGATTTTGGCCGGGATTCCAGGGCTCTGCTGTTGGGAAAGGCCCAGCTGGGATCTGGGATCTGGGATCTGGGATAGGCAGCTCCTCAGCTGGCGGGAATAATTCCGGCTCTGTCATCCTAAACGGGTAAAAATTGGGATCCGCGGAAGGAGGACAATGGAATTTGCTCGGCACATTCCCAGATCTGGCCCAGGAGGTCGGGAAAAAGCAGCTTCCCGTTCCTCATGCGGCTGGTTCCTCTCCGGAGCCGCGCCTTTGGAAGTAGAAATGCAAAACTTTATTGATATAAAAGGTGAAGAAGGAATTTTGGGAGGGGGGGGGGAATCCCTGGAAATGCCGTGGGATATAAACAATCCCCACAACGATCCAGCGGGTTTGCAGAACAGGGTTTTTTTCCCTCCAAGTTTGTTGTTATTCCCATAAAAAATGGGACTGAGGGAGTGGAGGGGGTGTGGGCGTGGTTTGGTTTGGAAGGTCTCGCCGTGCTGGGATCCACTGGATGAGGGAATCCATCATTCCTTTGGGAATGCCCGGATTCTGTGAACACCGAGCCAGACACAAACCCGCTGTGGGATCCTGGAGCTGCTCCATACCCACATCCCGGTGTCCTGGTGCGTGGTGCCTTCCTTGGATCTGGCATGAAGGGCTCCGACAGCTCCAAGAATTCCCCAAACCGCAGGAACCGGGAGCGGGAGGGAAATCCAGAGGTCACTCAGTCCAACTCCTTGCCCTGGGGCGGGATGAGCTTTCCCTGCGTCATTCCTGAGATTGTCCAACCCATTCCCGAAACCCTCCGGCAGCAGCGATGGCTCCTTCACCCCTTCCCGGCAATCCATTCCTTTTCCTTATCTCTGATTTCCCTCCCATCCGTCTCTCCCGCTGAAATTCAAATCCCGGAGCAGGGATGGGATCATCCTTTTCCTCGCCCGGCCGATCCTCATCTTTCCCCATAAACCATCCCTGTTTCCTTCATCCTTTCCATGCTCTCTCCCCCTCATCCTGGATTTTCTCCAGCTGCTCCTGGTCCTCTCCAGGGTGGAATTCCGGGCTCAGGCTGCCTCCTCTGGCTGTTGCCGCCTCATTCCCAGGGCTGTGGGCACAAATCCCTGTCTCCTGCTCCTGCATTCCCACTTTTCACCTCCTCCTGCCCAGTCCATCCCTCCTGGTCTCCGAGGATCCTCATCCCTGTTTCCTTCGGACCCGCTGTTCCGGTCGGTTTGGGGAAGGACGGCATGGCGCTTTTTTTCGGGATGAGGGTGATTTTCCAAGGATCAAGGAGCTGCAGGAGCCAGAGATAAGGATCAGAGTAACTCGGGCAGGGTGTGGGAGGCGGGAGAGCCGCGGCTCCAGCCTTAATCTCGGCCTCTGTGAGTCAGACCCAGCCTCTGCTGAGGTCAGGTTAGGCTTGAATTTAAACTCAGCCTGGGCTGAGGGTGTTTAAGCCACTTTCAGGTCCTGGAATTCCTTTAAGGATCAGGATTTCCAAAGCTTTCTGCAGTTAAACCTGGCCTAAAGGAGCAGAAATTCCATGAACTTCACTCCAAACCCCATTCCAGGAAGATCCCCGTCCCCATCCTGCTGCTGGAGGTGGCAGTTTTGTGTCCTGACCCAAAGTTCTTATCCCATGGGATGCTGGAGTCACTGATCCCAGGGCTCTGGAGCCCCTCTGCTCTGGATCAGGCTGGGAGAGCTGGGAATGTTGCCCTGGAGAAGGGAAGGAGCCAGGGAGAGCTGCGAGCCCCTTGCAGGGCCTAAAGGGGCTCCAGGAGAGCTGCAGAGGGACTGGGGCCAAGGCCTGGAGGGCCAGGAGGCAGGGAATGGCTTCCCAGTGGGAAAGGGGAGCTTGGGCTGGGATGGTGGGAAGGAATTGCTGGCTGGGAGGGTGGGGAGGGGCTGGGCTGGAATTGCCAGAGCAGCTGGGGCTGCCCCTGGATCCCTGGGAATGTCCAAGGCCAGGTTGGACACTGGGGCTTGGATCCAGCTGGGATAGTGAGAGGTGTCCCTGCCCATGGAATGGGGTGGGAATTAAGGTCCCTTCCCACCCATTCCATGATTCTATGTCGAGACCTGTGTGACCAAGCGTCACTTCACCTAAACCGGGAATTTCACTGTGTGGATTTCTGGGAGCCTCCCATCCCCCCTCTTCCCGCTTCGCCCCTGGATTGCTCCTCCTGAAGCAGCACCGGGACCCTTTTTTGGGTGACACTGGAGCAGAATCCCCGGATGAGGCAGAAACCCCAAGTTCGGCCACTTCTGCAATCATTCCCTGTGAGGATTTTGCAAGAGTGGGGGTGGGGTCCCTGGCTCGGCTCCAGCTCTGCTGATCCCACAGAAGCCTGGAAAAGAGAAACCCCAAATCCAAGCAGCCAACCCCAAACCCCCCCTCCTGTAATTTGGGTTGTTTCCGGTCATTTTCCAGAGTTGCTGCTGCTGCACTGGTGATTTTTTAGGAGTGGATGAGGTGATTATCCGAGTGTTAACGAGATAAAAATTACGGCTGGATATCCCAGCGTTTTTGGGGGATTTGTGCTGCTGTGGGTGGTGGGAGGATGGATAAGCTGAGCTTTGCTGAGCTCCCGATGCTGCAAATCCCCACAATTGTTTGTGCCGAGCTCTGGGATCAAAGCTGCTCCATAGATGGGAGTTATTAATAATCCTAATTATTGGATGTTGGAAAATTGGTGCTGGGTGTTTTCCCATTAAAAAATAAAAGGAGAGGGATGAAGCCCTCTCAGCTTTCGGGAATATTAAGTTCATTTATCAAACAATATTAAGGAGTTGCCTCAAGGGGCCTGGAATTTGGGGTTGTTCCTGGGGATTTTGTCTCGCCATGAAAACAATTCCCAAATTCAAACGGGTGAATTTTTGGGAGCCGGAATTTAATCACGGTTTATAATTCCTGACATCAGCGTTGCCCCTTTTCATCCCAATGGATCATAAAGCATTTTCCGAAGCAGGAATAGAGGGAGGGGGGCACTCCCCTCCTGTTTGGATGGGGTGGAACTCGGGAATCGTCCCATGCCAGCGGAATGAAGCAACAGCTCGTTTGGGAGGTGAAGTCATGGGATCACAGGAATTAGGGCTGGGAAAAAGCTCATTAAGGAATTTGCTCCATCCCTCTCCCCCTACGTGCTCGTGGCTGTGTCCCGAGCTTTGTCCGGACTAGTTGGGAACATCCCAGGGGAGCGGAGGAACTTCTCCAAGTGAAACTGCAACGGAGCAGCTGAAGCCCGGCCAGGAATGGGAATTTTCCTCCTGGAAAAAACAAACAAACAAACAAAAAACCCCACCATGGAATCTCCAGGCTGCCAGGCTTGGAATGAGCCTCCAGCAGCACAAGGGTTAAATCCCAGGATCTTTTAGGTTGGAAAACCCGTCCGGGATCGAGTCCAACCCAGCCAGACCCACCGCTCGCTTTTCCTGCAGATTTCCTCTGCAGATCCCGAGCAATCCCATCGTTTTCCCGTGCGGAAGCAGCGCTGGCAGAGCGGCTGCAAATTCCAGGGAGAGTAGGAATGCTGGAGGATGCACGTGCACCTCAGGAATGGTGTCCACGAGCCTGGAATGAGCCTTGCTCCCACAAAGGTCATTCCAGGGCAGGGAAGCAGGGCAGGATTGGAGATCTGCGGCAGGAGGGAAAAGTCTCCCCACACGGGAAGCTGTGGAAGTGCTGTTGTTGGAATCATCCAAAGCAGGGCTGGAAAAGCAGATTCCAGCATGGAAAAGTGCCCGGTGTTGTGTGTGCAGGGGGTGGGGGAGCCCCCAAAATCCGGGATGTGCTGGGCTGGGAAGTGTCGGGGGAAGGAAAAGGGATTTTTACCAAATTTCTGTGTCCATGGAGAATTCCTCACCTTTTTAGGCCTCTGGAATGTTGCAGAGGCAGCAAATCCAAGGTGCTGCTGTTCCCTCCAGCCCCAAATTCCCAGCAAAACCCCATCCAGGCCTTTTCCTGGACAAATCCTCACGTTCTCCCTAAGCATTCCCTTGTCTAAACCCTCCTGGCCTCAGTGGCTGTTTTCCTCCTTTTTCACTTAATTCCAATGGATTTGGAATTCCCTCTGCCCCTCAAATTCCCAAGCAAACCCCAGCCAGGCGTTTTCCTGGATAAATCCTCCCATGCTCCCCTAAACCTCCCATTGGCTAAACTTTCCCTGGCTTCAGTGGCTGCTTCCTCCTTTTCCACTCAATTCCAAAGGATTTTTTTGCCCCCGGGATGAATCAATTCCTTAGGCTCCAGTTGGGATCTCGGCCGCAGGGCGACCCCTTTGGCAACCCGGGAATGAAACGCGGTGTCCAGGCAGGATGGGAGGCAACCAGCTGCCCAGCGCCGGTTGTTTGGGAATGCTGCCTGGCCTGGCTCCTGGACACTCCTGCTTTTTCCAGGCTCGACCTTCCCACCTCGGGATATTTAACACACAATGGCTGGCACGGCGGAGCCTTCATTTTCCAGACAATTATGGGGAAGCGGCATCCGCCACATTCCTGCCCCGCTCCTTTGATGTTGGGTGATTTCACGGCACTTAATGATAGGACACGGACCAGGGAAAGATCCTCACCCTCTGGACTCGGCCCCCATTCCCACAGCCTCATTCCTTTCTCCATGGATTTAGAGATAGGATTTGGATCCCTCCCCACAGCAGCTGGAGTTGTTTTGCGCCTCGTTACTCCGGGTCCTTAATTAAAGCACCCTCATTAATTATCCATGGGGACACTCCTTTGGCAATTATAAGTTGGAGAGCGACGACGGCTGCTCCCATTATCCAAAGGCTTGGGAGACGTTCAGCAGGATCGGTTGGGTAGTTGGGATTTGCTTTTTCCGTAGCTAACCCCACTTTTTTTCCCGTAATTTGTGTTTTTTAGGGATGGATCAAAGATAATCCTGGGCCTTTCTTTTTTTCCCTGCAAGCAGCCAGGTGGAAAAAAATCCATTTATTTTAGTGGATCCCTTGATTTTCAGTGGATCCATCATCACCTGTCCATGGATCTTTAGTCTGTCCATGGATTTTTAGTCTGTCCATCACTCCAAGCCTGTGAGGAAAAACTTTGGAAGTTGACGTGATGCTTTGGGCATTCCTTGGAGCCTCTGGAAGCGAAGGAGCTGGCGATGAGGACCAACAAACTGCTCCGCGTCCGGGAAACATCCTTGGGAAGCCGTGCCCTGAATTGTCCGGGAATTAAGCCCCTCCTGGACTGGATTTCTGAGGAGTTAAGGGATTTTTCCATCTTCCCACCCCTGTTTTCCTCGCTCCTCTGAGGCTGGGAAGTGCCAGTCCTGCTCCCCGTGAGCCTGAGTCACCCAGGAGTGTGCTATCCCGGGAGTCGAGTGCCTTATCCTGGCTCCTGGGCTCGGGATGGCTCCCAGGGTAACGTGGATGGGGTGGAGAATCCTGATTCTCTGTGCTGCATCCTTCCCGTGTTCCCAACCCTCATCATTCCAGAGGAGGCTTTCCAGAGGAAATCCCAGCTTTGGCGGACACGGGGGTTTGTCACGCTCTGACATCCCCTCTTCCCCCACCCCCAGCACCCCAGACTCCTGCCTTCCTGTCAGAGGCCTTTTCCCAGAGGAACTGCAGCTTTGGGAAGACAGGATTTTTGGGAATTGTGGGTTTCTGGAGCAGGGACAGCCACAGAAAACTGAGGCGCTCCAACAAATCCAGAGAGGCTCCAGGCACCGCTTGCGCTCCAAGATCCCGCGGCATCGTTTGGTTTCTCCTTGTCTTGGCGGTTCAGGGAATGGCCTGGAGGAATTCCAGGCGGGAGGAATTAGTTTGGAATCCCCTCCTGTAATTTCTCCCGAGGGAATTGCCCCGGAATTCTGCTGCAGGAATCACTTCAGAGAAGGGGAGGGTGGGGACAGGGGTTGTCACCTTGAGAGGTTTTTCACAGCCGGGGTATGGAGCTCCTTCACCATCAGGGTTTCGGGGATTGGCTCCCAGGAGTTTAGGAAACGACATGGCCCCAGCTGGCCAAAAAGCCTGGAATTCCACTGGAGTCATTCGATAACGAATTCCCATGTTCAAAAAAAAAAAAAAAAAAAGGTATTTTAATGAATTTCTATTCATCCAGGATGATTTTCCATGAATCCAGGGACCTCTGGGAGTGAGGGACCTCTGTGTCCCCTTGGATTTCTTCTCCCTTATTTAGCCTTTCTCTATTTTGGTCTTTCTCCCTGGAGAATTCCTGCATGTCCCCCCACATTTCCTCCTAAACTGGGGTCAGGAATTCCTTATCACAGGCTGATAACTCATTGATGATAAAGATTCAGCCCTCCAACTTCCTCTGGGAGCTTTTCCTTTCCCCTCTCACCATCTGGGAGCTCCTGGAGAGGCTCTGGGCCCCAGCATTTGGGATTCAGAGCTCACCCCGGAGCTTCTGGAAGTGGACGTGGTTGAGGACAACCCCAGTGGCCAAACCCGATGGCAGATATCAACCATCAAATCGTGGAATCATGGAACATTCCGAGCTGGAGAAGATCCATAAGGATCATCTAAGTCAGCTCCTCTCAACACTCCGTCCTCCGAAATTCCATCAGCTTTAAGGTCCAGACTCGTTTTTCCTGGTGGGAGACATCTGAGGGGGCTCAGGAGAACCCTCAGTGTTGTATTTCCGTGTTTATTTGTGGACAGGAATTCCCAGTTGGTGATCCCACCACGATGGGTAGGGAAGGGTGGGAATCAGTTGTCCCAGCTGTTGGTCCTTTGTTTTCCAACCCTTTTTAGAGGTCCCAGAGGGTCTGGAAGTCCCTGAGCACACATGGACAGTTGGGATGAGCAGGGAATGACCCCAGGGGCCGTCGCCGTCCCTCAGGGTTTAAATTTAGGCTGAGAAAGCTCCAAAAGTGGGAGCCAGGATTGATTTTCCCTGTTTTTTCACAGTCTGGGATGGATCCGCTCTCTGGAACTTTGTTGTCCCTGTGAACCCTCCCATTCTTTGGGACAGTGAGCTCTTAAACTCCTGACACGGGGAAAGAACCCAACAGCTTTGGTTTGAGCTGCTGACAGCGGGGTGTGAGATGAGGTGATGGTGATGATGATGATGATGGTGGTTATGGTGATGATGGTGATGATGATGATGGTGATGATGATGATCCATCCTTCAATCACCTTCTCCAGGACAGCTTTGTCCAGACCTCTGTTCCATTCCCTTTCTTCCCAGCCAGGATTTGCTTCTCGAGTGCTTCACCCCAAAGCTCTTCAGGCTTGGAATCACCTCAGGTTTGGGAACTCTTCGCTTTCTCCTCTGGATCTTCTGAACCAGGAGACCGGAAGTGCACTCTGGAACCAAGCCCAAAATTCCCTGTGGAATTCCACATTTTAATATTTTTATTTTATTTTATCCAGTTCTCTGGATAACTGGCTCCACGTGATTCCCTCCCAGGGAATTACGGTGCCCTCACTCCCAGAGGAGGTTTCAGGTCCATCCCAGAGTCCCTCATTCCAAGGGCTGAGGGAGGAGAGGGAACCTTGTGCTTGTATCCGTGGGTGTTTGTGGAGGATGGAGCAGCCCAGACTTCCAAGACATCATCCCGGAGAGATCCACTCCTGGATATGCTGGAATGGGACAATCGGTGTTGCTCTTATGGCCAAGGCTGTCCAGGTGTGGGATGGAGAGCCTGAGAGAGCCTGGAATGGTGACGTTTTTCCAGCAGGGCTTTCCCAGGAGGCCTCCACATGAATCCCTGTCCTACAGACAGGATTAAATCTCCAGAAAATCCCAACAGGTCCCAGATGCCTCCATCCGGTGGAGCCTGACCCCAGAATACAGGCTGGGATCCTGCTCCTTGGACATTATCAGAGCTAAGCTGGAAGAAATCACAGAGAGTCTTGGTTGGAAGGACCTTAAGGATCACCCGGTTTGGAACTTTTCCTTCCCAGGAGAATCCGTTTTTCCCTGGCTCTCCTCACGTGTTTTGTGGTGTTATCCCTGGAAAATTTTTCTGTTGGGTTTAGAGATGATCCAAAAGAAACCGGAGCCTTTCTCAGCTTGGGATTTAGGACCAAAGGCCAGGAGAAGACCCCTGGGCCAGTCTTTGCCTCTCGGAGCTCCTCTGGCTGTAGGAAAAATTTCTGGAGCCACCATCTCCACCCCACTGTTGGGAATTGCGGATAGGTAATATGAAGATCTCTCCATCTTCTTTCCCAATGTGCAAATCCATGCATTAGAAATATTGTAAATGAGGGAAATTTGGGGTGGAAGTCACTGATTGCCCATGGTGGGCGTGTCAGACCCACTCCCAGAAAATTCTTAAATAGTTCTCGTTTATTTACTGAGTCTCCATGGGACTTGGAGGTTGTCCAGCAGGTTCCTGCTTTCCTTGGGAGTTGAGACATGCTGGATATCCAGGTTGTTTGGCTGTGTATTCCCAGATTTTGGGTCTAGTCTGGAGTCTCTTGGGCAGTCACACGGGGTTTTCTTGGCATTGCTTGGGGTTTAGGGCTCCATTTAGCCCAGAAACCGCCGGACTGGGACTTTCTGGGCCCTGGAGTCCTCCCTGGCTCAGGGAATGTCATTCCAGGAGGATAAAATGGTTCCTTGCTGGGACAACACAACAATTCAGACTTCCTTAACTTTCTGGATAGGTTTCAGGAATTCCAGCTGGAATTTCCAGGCACGTAAATCCCCAATATCTCTTCCCGTGGTCCGGTCTCATTCCTTCTTGGAATGTGAGCCACTGGCAGTGCTTTAACCAAACCTCTTCCCTTTATTCCAAGAGGAGGAACAGCCTGGAAGGAACCTGCTCCAACATCCCCCATCTTGGAGAGGCTGCAGTTGGATCAACCCAGCCTGACATTGTTTGGGAAGCTCATTGATTCCAGGTGCGGAGCCACTGAGGGAGACAGCCCCTCCTAGGAATACTTCCAGCCTAATCCAAAGCAGGATGGTCGGTTTAGATGGGCCATAATTGCCCTAATTTGGGCAAGATGGGACTTGCTCAGCTCTTAAATCAAAAATGAGGCTTCACATTTCATCCAGACACGACTCCGGTCATCCCAGCACTCTTAAATCCATGAGTTGTTGATTTGGGAGATAAACAAGGGATGGGTTTGGAGCAAACACAAGAAAAAATAGAATTTCTCAACCACCCAAACTCCTAAAATTCCCTTTCAGGACAAATGGATTTCATCCTTTGACCGAGAGGAATTACAGTAGGTTTTCTTCTCTAAACATATTCCCATAATTAAATTTCAGGAGGGGAATAAAATCTCAGGCAGGAAAATTCCACCATTTCATTTGGTTTCCGTTTCGTTCCTCTGACATAAAAAAAAATGTAATTAATTACCGCAAACAGCTGAAATAATGGACCCGAATTTGATATATTTATATGTTTTATTTATATATTTATTTTATTTTGTGGCAAGTAAAATATTCCCTGAGGGAATGAGCGGCCCAGAGCTGGAGAAAGGATCCCTCGGGATTCCTGCGGCCTCTTTGCCTGGACGCCCAGTGCTCCTTGGTTTGGATTTTCAGCCTCGTGTCCTGATGGGCATTCCCTGGATGATTCTCCTTGCAGGGAGAGGTGGGAAATGGGGGAGATATTCCGGTTTTTCCTTTTCTCCTGCTGTCCTTGACCTGGCACCACGTCCTGCCCTTTCTCCCCCATGGATTGCCCAACTCTCCGAGGCCTCTGGCATCACTTTGCCTCCCACACCCTGCACCTCCACACCCCTTTCATCACAATTCCGCACCTCCTCCACTTCCCGGGGCTCCTTCCTCAGCTGGAGCCGTGAGCTCTCCTTGTTTTCCACCCCTTTCTCCACGTTCTTTGCTTGCTGCATGTTTGGGACAGCTCTTACTTCACCTGCCCTGCCTTGACTTGTGGGTTCCTCTCGGCACTGAAATCCCTTCCCACTCCTGCCAACACCTCTGGAAAAGCCATTTATCATGGAATTGTGGAATGGGTTGGGTTGGAATGACCTTAAAAATCATCCAGTCCAACATCCATGGGCAGGGACACCTCCCACTATCCCAGGCTGCTCCAAGCCCC